>NC_056747.1:240012857-240092857 GCF_019279795.1 Protopterus annectens | reverse complement strand
ACATATTAAAAACTGACGGTGTTTTGAGGGTACACTTATATATTTGAATTAATGTCCTCACCATGGGTGGGTTTCAACATGTTGGTTCTAAAATTTCAAAATACTGTTCTCACTGTAAAAAGGTTCACACCTGGCTTTAATCATGATTTTGCACAAAGCTAAATTTCCTTTTAGAGTACAGCCCCCTCAAAAAAAATTGTCATAAATGATGCAACTTCAGGATTATTTTACTGCATTTAATCAAAGCACTACACAATAAAGAAAATGAGCAATTAATTATCAATATTTAAACCAGTAACTATAACTACTCTCTCTTAAATCTTATTGCCCTCATTTCCTGGCTCATTAACCACAATCTAACACTTAACCCTACAAAAACAAAAAGCAAACTATTTGGCACTACCCACAAACAAAAATCACTCAGTATCACCACCTTTTGTGGCACACCAATAGAAACAAAAAACTCAATCAAATGCCTCAGTTTGAGGCAAGACCAGTCACTAAAATTCAATAACCAACCATGTAGAAAAAAATCAAGGGCAGAAGTTAATTCACTTCTCTTCTGGGCCAGAAATATCTCACCCTTCCTATCCAGACCATCCAGGACAGCTATAGGCAAAGGACTTCTTTTGTCCCAGCTTGAATATGGACAATCCACAATAGCTACAGCATCTAAGAAAGACTCCTCTGCACTATAGACTATTGAAAACAAAATCTATCACTGTCTCATATCCTCATAAGCACCACTGTCTCACCATCAGAAAACCTAAATGGCTCCCCAGAGCAGCACAAATTAGACATGCTACTAGGTTCTTTCATCTTCAAACTTCTCCAACAAAACTTATTCTCAGTAATAACTGCCATACTTTATTCCAAAAACACACACATACACATTATAACCTCAGATGCTTGTCCCAAACAATCCGCTTACTTACCTCCACAACCAAGCTACACTGCACCAACCATTCTTTCACCACCCTTGCACCTAAATATGAGAATCCCTTCCCAGCTGCCTTAAGGAACTAAAATCCCCCTTCCCCACCTTCAGATCTGAACTTAAAAAATTCCATCACACCATATCAAACTGTACTTGCCACACAGCAGGCCACAACACAATTAGGCCTCTCAACATTTAGCCTTACTGTTTCAACTACTAACATCTCCTAACTCCCCACCCTCCCCTACCCTGAGTCCTCTTACCCCTAGCATTTCCACCATGATGCAAATCTGAAATATATGCGAATTGAAAAATTCATATTTCTCTCATAATCATTACCACTATTAATTGCTGTTGTATTGTTATTAGTTCTGTTTTTGATATGTACAGCTTACTGCCTCTCTGTTCTTTCTCTTTTTATTTATTTATTTATTACATTTGTTAACCAGGTAATGTCTGACTGGGTTAGAAACTCGTTTTCAGCGGAGGCCTGGGGAGAAAAGCTCCAAAACAGAAACAAAAAATAATAATAATAATTATAAGCAGAGCAAATACAATATACAAGCTCATATAACAGCGTGTACATATATATATATATATATATATATATATATATATATATATATATATATATATATATATTTAGTAAGGCATTAACAGAGACACCAACACTGATACAGTTGCTTGTGCAGTTTCAAGCAATGGTTCATAGGAACCCAAATCCAGCAGTGCAGCAAAAGAGGTGGTGACATATAAGCGATTCAACAGAGAGATGAAGGGGAAGAAGTGGGAAGGCTAGAAGCAGTGGGATAAGGGGTAAAGTTAGGAGGACTGATGTAGCAAGGTAGCTAGGAAGAATTATCCTGGAGTATGGCAGGAGCAAAGCCAATGACTAGCTAGGTAGTCTTTTAGGAGTCGTTTGAACTCTTGTTAGTGAGGATTTTTTGCCATGGGCTGAGGAAGAGTGTTCCAAAGTTTGGCAACTTTGTAAGAATAGAGGGAGTCGCCATGATAGTTGTGGGAGTAGGTAACCTTTAGCATTAGTTTGTCAGAGGATCTGAGTGACCTGAGATTAATACTAGGCTAGAAAGACTTTTGGTTTTTCTTTGTGAATTATTTCACCCAGGCAGTACTAGCAAATGATCAGTTGGGATCAGGGCAACAGTAAACAAATGTAAAATAAAATAAAAATTAAACAATGATGATGATGATGATATAAAGCTGTACTAAAATACTTGGAAGCAGCAATGTTAAGAATAATGGTACAATTTACAAGCATCATAAAATATCAACTTTAAAGATTAGTGATGACTGTAAACAGCTGCTGCAGCAGCTGTTTAGTAACTTAATAAAAAATATATACCATTAAGCCAGTTAAAGAAAAATGGCTTAAAACAACTAATAACAGGGCTGTAAACAGATATATATATGTCTATATGAAAAAATAGAAAAGACAGAAAAGTATATATATATATATATATATATATATATATATATATATATATATATATTTTTTTTTTTTTAAGTACTGTAAATTCTTAAAGAAAAAAATGGCCTAAGGCCCTTACTAAAATTTTTAAGTAACAACCTAACTACAACTACTTTAAGCAACAACTAGATATTAAACCTATCAAACACTATAAAGAAAAGTATAAAATGTAAAAATTTGAAGAAATAACAAGAAATATATAGAAAAATTCTACTGGCCCGAGCCTCTCGATGTGATCTGCTGCTAGCGGCAAACTAGATCTGAGGGTTAGCACCGGAGGATCATGGGATATTACTGTGCCTCGAGCTTTCTCGAAGATGCGAGCTAGTGATGCGGCCGACTCGGAGCCGAGGATCGGCTCCAAACCGAACAATTTCACATTCCCTGTTAAGTGCCTTGAATACTGGTTGTCAACCAAATGAATGTCGATCATATGAAGGAGACCCATACACATATATATATATATATATATATATATATATATATATATATATATATATATATATATATATATGTATATATATATATATATATATATATACACACACACACACACACACACACACACACACACACACACACACATTTTATATATATATATATATATATATATATATATATATATATATATATATATATATATATATGCTTCTTTGTGTGTGAAAAAATTATAATATGCTGTTCCAGTAACAGTTACAAGTTTTGGTTTGGAGAAAAGGGGGGCTTGCTAATTTAAATACACACTTATTACTATGGTGATCTTTAACACACTATTGTCATTAACTAAAAAAATGCTACTTTTGTGACTTTCTTATCATAAGAGTAATGACATTTTTCATATTATGCTTTCAATGAGATGGTTGTTGATATCAGAAATTAAATGGGAATAAACGTGGCCTAACTCTGAAAAAAACATGCTATTATGACACTGGCTCCACAGAGTAATTACTTACAAATTAAAGAACATTTTGTTTATCAAGCAGCATAAAATGTCAAATGGGTTAAATGTTATGAATATGACTCTAGCACTCAAAGTTTACAAGGCATTATTTAATTATACATACTTAAAGGGTGGGAGGTTGGCATAATGGTTAAGGTGTTTGCCTTAGAGACTCAAGGTAGAGGGTTTGATTCTCATTTGAAATTAATTGGTTAGGCTTAAAATCTGCCCACAGGGGCAGTTGGCCTAGTATGAACCTATAATTTACCTATACAACTCCAACAAATAAACTATATCTATATCATCTATGCTACAATAATAACTTTTGGAAGACTATTCTTTATGCCATTAACAATTATAAAAATAAAAGCTGAATTGTGTAAACAATAAATTAGTAAGATAAACTGTGAGATTAAAGCTGTTTCTGTATATTAAAACCAATATTAAATACTTTTGCAATTGTTTTGAGCCCTCTAGTGCTCATATATTAAGCATGTCCCATCTCGGTGACGGTGACTTTAAAATATTCATCTTTGGCTAAATATTTTAGTATTTTCTTCATGTTAGCATTAAACCAAAAGCTGGATATGAAGACAAACCAAGGGAGGCTATTTTTATTATTAAAGAAGAAGAGGAGGAAACAATGCAGGGAGATTAATCTGTTAACATCCACGTATCCTTTATCAAACATTTTTAAAAAATTATTACTAATCTCTTGAAATGCTGTTTTATAAATCACTGTTTCTACAGTGGTACACTTCATCTACAGAACAATGAAAAAAGTCATCCCTCTGTTAAAATCTGGAGATCATTTTTTTTTTCATAGGCTCATAGGAGATTATTAGGATATCGACCCGGAGGTCATTTTAAGCTTGGCCATTTCATCCCAATGTAATACCATAGAAATGCTAGTCAAAACCAAAGATTGCATTTAGTGATGACTTCCCATGTCAAGAGGGCTGTGGGCGCTATCTCAGTAAGAATTTACAGTGCCCCATCCACTCATCCAGGTTCCTCTTGAACAGTGTCATAGAGGTGCTCTGTTTCACATGCATTGGTAGCCTGTTCCAAAGATGTGTCAGTCACTGGGAGATAAATCTCCCTCCAACATGTCTTATTTAAGTCACAGACCATATTTAGGTCCCTGGAATGGGTATCCCTAGCCCTGTCTGATTTATGGATATGCAGCAAGTTCATTAGGTTTGATGCTTGGATTGCTATGTAGGTCAGGTGTAAGTCTCCTATAAGAAGACTATACGATAACAGAGTGTAGTAACAGGGACTTCACTCGGTCTGTTTAAGGCATATGCTGGAGACCTATGATCTTCTTTGTTAGAAACTCTGAGGTCTGTCTATCTGCTGTGGGTGCTTAGTACGGTGCATGCCAAATGGAGCATTGTACTCAATTATGGGCCAGATATGTGCCAAGTATAGGAGAGTTATAGATTCTTTTGCTCAAGGTGATGCCTTTACTAATCAAGTGAGCTATGTAGAAAGCTTTCCTTACTACAGTAGACACATGGTGGTCGAAGTTAAGGTTGCAGTGAACTTGTGATCCCAGGGTTCTTACCATTTCATGGGTACTTAAGGTATTGTTATTGATTTGATAGTGTGAGGGGACATTGTTTGTGCCAAAGGGAATGATGATGCATTTCTTTGCATTCAGTTTGAGACCTTGATTAATGCACCAGTCGTTGGTCTGCATGAGACCATTCTAGAGTTTACTAACACCATTTGGGGATTCAATGATTGCATCTAGTTTGCAGTTATCTGCAAACTTGGTCAGCCACATCCCCTTAGTTTTGAACTGAACTTCTGAGAAGTATATACCAAACATTAGGGGCCCAGTACTGACTCCCTGTGGCACCCCACTGGTAACAGGTCTGCTGGTTGATGTGGAGTCACCCACTTTGATAGTGTGTGCACGGTTTGTGAGCCAGTTGGCAATACATCTTACAATGAAGGGGTTTACATTCAATTTGCTAAGTTTATTGGTAATGTCGGAATGCTGGATAGTGTCAATGTCGGAATGCTGGATAGTGTCAAAACCCTTTGCCAGGGAGACAAATGCGGTATGCACAGATTTGCCCTTGTCAATGACCTTGGTCACATTTTCAAAGAAATCCATCAGAGATTTAACAGGCAGGATCTGCCCTTCACGAAGCCGAATTGGGTAAGATCCAGGGTTTGGAGGTCACCTATGTCTTTATTTATTAAGTCCATAATGATACGTTCCATGGCCTTACAAATTAGACTGGTCAGGCTTATGGGTCTATAATTCCCCTGATCTGTTGCTTGGCCACCTTTGTGGAGGAGAATAACTCTTGCTGTTCTCCATTCCGCAGAAACAAAGCCTGTGGTTAGGCTATGATTGAAAGGGGCAATTAGTGGTGATGCTAGTACATGTTTTAGCCTGTTTAGAAGACAGCCTGGGAAGTTGTCTGGTCCCATAGAGGCTATGTTTTTTTGCCTTGGACAAGGCTTTGAGGACCTGCTCTTCAGATATGTAGGGTGGAGGGAAGGTTTGTTGTAAGTTAGGAGAGGATAAGGGAGTGAAATGTTTGCCAAAGCTATCCACTAACAGGTTTGCTATCTCTGTGGGGTCAGTGTGTGTGTGTGTGTGTGTGTGTGTGTGTGTGTGTGTGTGTGTGTGTGTGTGTGTGTGTGTGTGTGTGATACTGTTGTTCACTAGTTCTGCACATGCTTGAGTCCTACCCTTTAAGTTATGTCCATAGCTGTAAAAGGCTTATCCTTAGCTTTACTTGCTAAGTTTCTCTCAAAGAGCTCTAGGAGGATTTGATAAGTTGTCTTATTTGCCTGTTGAGGTTGAGGAGGCTGATTTTCTATTGTTGGAGCCTTGCCTTTTTTTCTTGAACAGGACATTTTTGCATTTATTGTAAAATTTGTTGATGCTAGATGACCACAATGGCAGCTTGTTTTTACTTGGGGCCCTGGCTTTGATTCTTTCTCGTACAGCCGAGTTTATACACTTATGCAAGTGACTGTACAGGTCTTTGGTGCAAGCTTCAGAGTAGTTACCACTTCCAACTTGGAGTAGGGCTTGGAATGCATTTATACCTTCACTAAGGAGGGTATAGTTTGCCTTGGTGAAGTTTTTTAGTCTGATTTCACCCTTTGTGAGTTCTGGTGTTAGTGCCATCTCAAAGGTGACTGATTTGTGGTCAGTTTTAACTAATGACAGTCTGACAGTTGCAGCAGTCCATTTGTTTGACATGTTCGTAAGGACCAGATGTAGAATGTTTGTTCCCTTTGTCAAGGTATGGACAATTTGTTCCAGGGCATTTGACTTAAAGTCAAGGAACTTTTGCACTAGTAAGTTAAGGCTAGTGGAGGTTTCCCATTTGATGGTGGAATAATTGAAAAACCCCATAACCAGTGTGTTCAGTAAAATTTGTATCGTCTCCAGTTTGTTCAAGTAGGCTTCATGGGCATTGTGACCCATAGAGGAGGTTCTACAACTGCCTATGACTAGAATGTGGCTCTTACCCACCATAACCTGGACCTGGAGTAACTCCATGGAGTTGTCCAGTCAAACTAGACAAGAGGTGAATTTATCACTAATATAGATTGAAACACCACCTCCTTTGGTTTGCACATGTTCATTTTGTGGTCTATAGGTGTGGAAGGCATTGTAGCCTTGCAAGGCTGCAGTACTCTCTGAGGTCTTTAACCAGGTTTCTGTGACTGCACAGACATCTACATCTTCTAGTGACAGAAGTGCTTACAGGGAGTGCAGTTTTTGGTTTAATCTTCTAGCATTTAGCAGTATGACCCTTATTTTATTCTGATTGGTTAATTTCACGTTGGTAATGTTGACCTTGCATAAAAAAAGCACTATGGGGAAGGCAAGAGCCTTTGCCAGCAGGAGCAAGCCTAGAAGTGCCAGGTGCAAACCGTCTCTGGCAAAGCAGTGAGGTTTGTCAACCATGACTTCTCAGGCTAACAGGAAATGAATCCCCTTTGAATGACACCGAAAACTGAGCCAGTTATTGAAATCAATCATTGTTTGTTTATACTGTGGCATTCTAGGTGAGGGTAGTATGCTGCTCAAGGCTAGGGACATGCCTGCCTGGGACACATACTCAGCCATATCTCTCTTCATATGAGGTAAATCTCAAGTCATTCACATCAACATGAACTATGACAGTCATAGTGGTACTTGTTGCTGAGAGACTTGAGTGAATGCATGATCTGATGAATCCTGGCACTGGACAGGCAGCTGACCCTGACTTTCTCCTTGTCCAACCTGGTGAGTGACAAGAAATTTGTTTTTTGATCGTTATGCCTTACTGGCTTGGTGGGTGAGACACTGATGTTACTATGTGTCATGGGTGCTGTGGGGACTGTGTTAACTGTAGCAGTCTTGTGTTTTGGAGTTCTCTGGTGCTTCAGTAAGTTTTTTGGGTGAACCAAAGCATATGTGGATTTACACATTTGATGCGTACTATGTGTACGAATACACTCACTGACTTCATTTATATCAAGGGAATAATTTAGAAATAACTACCATATGTAAAATTATTAACATTTTTATTAAATAAATAAAGTGGATATAAAACAACACTTTTTTTTATTTTACTTTTGTTCCTATATTAACATATTGTATGTGTTTTCTGGATCTTCAGAGAAAAATGGACTTTGTAGTATTTGGAACTGCTTTTAACCTACTATTGTACAATCTGTTGGCTAAACTAGTAGAAATAAGTGTACATATTACTTTTGCTTTATGTAATAATAACATATTCATAGGTTCATAGGTAGGTACCAGGCTATCGGCCCAAGGGCCTACGTAAGTCTAGCCAACAAGGTTCCCTGGCTTACGCCACCCAAGAAAGTTATTTTCCTGTGCTGCTGTCGAGCAGAGACACAGAAGTGATCCCTGGGGTGTATTTCCTAATTCCCATCCACTCATCAAGATTTTTCTTGAAGAGTGCTAATGAAGAACTCTGCTTGACATAGATGGGTAGCCTGTTCCAGAGTATGGGAAGTCTCTGGGACAGGAATCTATCCCTCCAGCATGTCCTGTTTATTGTGGTGACAAAGTTTAGGTCCCTAGAGCGTATAGCTCAGAGAGATTGGGATTTCTTTAGGTGTAGCATGTCCAACAGCTCTGGGTTTGACATAGCTTTATATGTTAGGCAGAGATCACCTCAGAGTAGGTGATATGCTACAGAGTAAACCTGGAGTTTTTTGAGGTGGTCATTGTAGAGCATTTGTTTGAGGCCAGTAATCCTCTTTGTGAGGTACTTCTGTGGCCTTTCCAGCTGTTGCAGATGTCTTGAGAGGTAATTCCAAAAGGGGCGTTGTTGTACTCTATAATGGGTCTAATGAGTGTCAAGTAGAGGGGAACAATGACCTCTTTTTTCCTGGATGAGAACCCTTTTATGATGAGGTGTGCCACGTAGAAGGACTTCCTGACTACTGTGGCAATGTGACTATCAAAGGAGAGACTACTGTCCACCTGGGTCCCAAGGTCTCTTATCACACATTCGGTGTTAAGTAGATTGCTGCCTATGTGGTAGTTCATGGGTACAGAGTTTTTACCAAAGGGGATGACACTGCACTTTTTGACATTGAGCTTAAGGCCATGGCTCTGACACCAGGCATCTGTCTCAGCGAGGCCCTTCTGTAGGACGTCCACATCATTTGGGGACTTGACTATGGCTCCTAGTTTGCAGTCATCTGCAAACTTCATTAGCCACAGGCCTTCTGTGTTAGCCTGTACTTCAGAGAAGTAGATACCAAACAGGAGAGGTCCCAGGATGGAACCCTGTGGTACTCCACTTGTCACTGCTTTGAGGTCAGATTTGGAGTCTGCAACTTTTACAGTGTGGGTTCTGTCATTGAGCCAGTTGGCAACCTATCTTGTGACATAGGGATTTATACCTAGTTTAGTGAGTTTAGCTATAATTCCAGAATGGGGGATGGTGTTGAAAGCCTTGGTGAGGTCAAGATAGGCTGTGTGAACCACCTTACCCTCATCTACGGCTTTGGTGACTGCCTCAAAGAAGTCGATCAGGTTCAGGAGGCATGATCTGCCTTTCACAAACACGAACTGGGTGGGATCCAGAGTTTGGAGAGTACCAATGTCTTTGTTTATGAGTTCCATGATGATGATACGTTCCATGGCCTTGCAGACCAGGCTCGTCAGGCTAATATGGCGATAGTTCCCAGGATCAGTGGTGGCTCCCCCTTTGTGGAGTGGGATAACTGTTGCTGTGCACAATTCAGTGAGCACAAAGTCTGATGCAAGGCTATTATTGAACACGGTGCTTAAGTGGGGAGCCAGTTCGTTCTGAAGTTCATGCAAAAAGCAGCCTGGGATGTTGTCCGGTCCCATGGATGCTGTGTTTTTGGCTTTAGAGAATGCAGCTTTTACCTGCATAGTTGTGATTACAGGGACTCTGCATTCTTCCTGTATAGATATGGGCCCTTTAGGGGGTGGGGTAAAGTTAGTAGTTAACCTATCTGCCAGGATGTTGGCAATATCAGTTGGTTCTGTAATTTTCATGCCATTGTGCTGTAACTCAGAGCAGATCTGGGTGTTGCCATTGAAATTCTTGACATAGCTATAGAATGCTTTGTGGTTGTCCTTAGAATTAGTGGTGATTTTGTTTTCATAGCTAGTTTTGGAGGATCTTATAAGGGATCTCAGCTTCTTACTGAGGCTGACCAGGGAGCTTCTCCATTCATGGGATTTTACTCTCTTTTGCAACAGTTCCTTCCTTCTGTTGTACAGTTCGTTTATGGCAGGGGACCACCAGATTGGCTTCCTTTTTTTGGAGGATAGCATCTTGGTTCTGTTTGGGATAGCACGATCTTTGCACTTGTCTAAGTGCTTATAGAGTGCATTTGTGTAGGATTCAGCAGTTGTAACTGTATTGTCCATCTGCATGGGTGTCATGAAGTTCACCACTTCTGTCTTAAGAAGCATGAAGTTGGCTTTGGAGAAATTTTTTACTGTGGTTTCCTTAATGGGGGGTGGGGGCAGGATGGGGATATCAAGGGTTATTAGCTTTTGGTCGGATCGGACCAACGAGGAGTTAGCTTCAGGTGTGGAACACTGGTCACTCATGTTGGTAATAACTATTAATGATTGGGTTTGCAATTTGGAGCAGTTAACATGGAACATGTATCAGGTAGGGTTCTCCTATCTGCTTTCATAAAACTTCACCTATCATCTGCATGATAAAACATTAAAACATTAATCAGATTCCAATATTATTTGCATGGATACATTTCATCAGAATATGATTTATAGTTCAGTCAAACAATAACCCATAGTTTGAGTAAAATGAAAAACAATGCATTGACAACAAACAGTCAAGAGCAAAAATGCCCAAGGATAACTGCTGGTGAAATCATCAAAAAGAAAAGCCCTGGAGTTTTAATAAGTAAACATCTTGCATCAGAAATACAGATTAATGTGGATTTCAAACCTTTGCTATGGTGCAAATAACATTATTTCTGAGCATGTGGCATATTCAGAAGTATTCTAAGATTGTACATTCTGTTGTTTGGTTAAACTACTTCTACGTATTTAGCACAATGTGCTTCAATACGGAATCTTTATGAAGTAGAGTATATTAAATCCTAATAAAGACTACGAAGGAAAGTTCTTTTAAGAGATCTATATTTCTCAATATTGTGAAAATGTAAATTATATGCACCACCTTCATATTCAGAAAGTATGTGGAATTTATATGGAAAGAAAATCCACACACTCTCTTTTTTCTCTTTCTCTCTCTCGCACAGTCACAGACCCAGAGCAGCAAACACAAATCTGCCCTTTCTCCATGTACATACCATAGACAGCGAGAAAGCCAGTAAGGCAGAGAAAGGAGGGGAATACTCTGCCTTAAAACACAGAACAGTCTGTCCTTACATGATCCAACAATCTTCATCTTAAAGTCATTTAACTTTTCTATAAGCAAATCAGCTGCAGCATGCAATTCATTACCAAACTGTGTAGATGGTAATCTTAATTTAGCCTCCAACCAATGTCATTTGCATGAGAATGTAATTCATAAGACTATTTTTTTTTATTTATGCTACGTATTCGACTAATGGACATTTTAGCCTTCTAACATTTAACACTTCCTCCTCCCAAAATGCAAATATAAAAACAGCAAAACCGCATACCATTCAGATATGATATCTGATAACATTGCAATACTGTAAGCCTTACTTATTTATTTGTTTACATCTGTAAACTGGGTAACTGCTAGTCTAAGGTCCTTTTCCAGTCATGATGCAATCCAGTAGACAATCATTATCAAATCACAAGCACTGAAGATCATACTAGAGTTTAAATTTGATATATACTTCTAGCCTGGCACTGTGGCACAGTGAACTGATTCCTGACTGCAACCCAGGTGAATGAAGCTTCATTAGCAGCCCTGACTTTTGCAGGAGCCAGGCAGGGAGCGGGGGATTGAAGGGTGTAGCCTAATCACCTCTTCCAGAGGAACAAATGGGGTTTGCGTGCACTTGGGGGGATACTAACTCCTTGCTGGAGATAGTGGAGCTCAGCGCTTAAGCCTCACTGAGTGGGATAGAGCTGGTTGAAGGAAATGGCCTTTTCAAAAGCCCATTGCATATTCTCCCCTTATGTCCTACTGGGTGTGTGAGTTAAGGTCGGGGAAACTTAGAAGAAAACCTTGAATCACCCCAGATGGCTGTTGGAATGACGGCATTCCCAGTCGATCCTCACTTCAATAATGGAAAACAAATAGGTCATTTGGCAGTGGAGGGGGCTGATGATTGACAGAAAAGGGACAAAGAGTACAATAAAACTATATTTCTGAAAATGAACATTACAGAGAAATTTACATGACGTAATGTAGAACATAGCAGTAAAGAATAAAAAGTGTTAAGTGGGCAGAGCATAACAGTTAATGTCTTTATCTCACAAATACAAGCTACAAAAAATTCTGACCTCTCGTTATTCAATAGACTTGTAATTGTCTTCAGATTAATAGCCTAGTATTTACCTATGAACCTATTAGCTATACAGCATATGAAACAGAGATATATACTTTTTTGCACCATTCACTGGGTCTCATCCAGTGGCTCCACTTCCTTTACCCAGTTGGCCCATTCACTCCTCTTTCAAGGGGGAGAATCAGGCAAATACCAGCCTTGATGAGAGCCCTGATCAATTTATTCCCTGGCTAGATGGCCTAATTAGCCCATTTGTTCCTCCTATGGGGGTGACAGCCAAGCAATAGGGAGAGTGCCAGACTGTTGAAAATGTTGAACTCTTCTTCCCCTGGAGCTCCTAACCTCTATGGTGGCTCACTAGAGCTCTTCTATTGCTGCTGGCTGTGAAGGAGCATGCATGCCTCTGCATGCCTGTTGACCCAACCCCCTAGGTAGCATGTGCTCTGCAGGCTTGAACTGCATGGGTGTTATACTTAGTATTAGCTCTAGGTGTCACCAAAGTGGTGAGAAAGGACCACATGCCTCCTCCCAAGATGCATGAGTCAGCAGTGGCTACTCACTCCCATCCTGTCTGCCCAGTCCCTCCAGTGCCTGTATCACTACTCGAACATGAGTCACCTAGGTTGTAATTCAGGCTTCATCCCTCTGCACTGTAGGGCAGGAAAGCGAAATATACCATTTATGTGTGCATTCATTACTGATAGGTACTGTAGGTAAGACATGGGTATTTGGATCTGAACTTAACCAGGAGCATGGTAGCAGGTGGTTCTAAAATATGCTTTTTAAGTAGTTTTTCTAAACTCAGAGTAAGTAGTGGCAAGTGTAATTTTAGTTGCATTGGTGAAAAAGTTTTATTTAGGATTATCATCCACAATCATCTCTAATAATTTGTTATGAGAAATGTCACCCGCCCCTCTCTAACATAGATGACAAGCAGTCGAGGTATTTCATTTAGATGCTTTAATACATAGAAACACATCAGGATGGATGGCAGCATCATAAAATATAAACAAACTGGTTAACAGACAGACCTTACATACATACATGCTTATATCTCAACAGCTTACTACAAAATGGCAGTCAGATTTGCACATGCTCAGTATTTATACACTTGTGCAAGCCATTGGATAGCTTCTTAAAGGCACATATACACACACTGATCTACGTCCTCCCTCTTGAAAAGATTGTCCTTTGTAAAAATAATATTAGAGTTAGACATGCATTACTACTGACATTAGAAACAAAGCACAATGTTCATGTCCAAGTTGCAATGTATCTGCTGGTCTGGAGATAGCACCAAAGCTCATAACATAACAATCCGGACTAAATTTAGCAACAGGAACAGTCTTCAGTGACAGCTCATATCAGGAACTTCTGGATTCGTCGCAGGAATGGGAATATTCTCTGGAACTTCCTCAAGAATTGGAACACTGGACAAATCACTCTGAGATAAAAAAGTCTTTCTCACAGGCTATGTGCTGTGGTACAGACCCCAACACCGGTCTCAAATGCTTCCAATTCCACCTAAATTCTGCTCTTTGTGATTCTACACTGTACGATCTCAGCTTTGGGCACACATTCGTCACGACACCAATCCAATCATAACCTTTGGACATTTGCATCCTTACCACTTCTTCTCATAATCGATTGAGAGGTTTGCTGGTCTTGTCATAGTATGACTTCTGGGTTAGGCGTTACTTCAACAGAATGGCTTTCACTAATCTGTTGTTCTTGACACATGAAACTAACAATTTACTAATTGGTAAAGTGGTTCTGGTTTGTCTCGACAGAAGTTTCTGAGCAGGTGAACCAAGGTGTTTATCACGAGGAACATTTCTGAGATTCAAGAGATTCAGAAAAACATCACTATTATCTCATTTTGACTTATCTAGTAACTGCTTTGCAGTTTGAACTGCATGTTCTTCCAAACCATTTGACTGTGGGTACTCAGGTCTACTCGTGACATGAGTAGAGTCCTATTCTATGGCAAATCTTTTGAACTGTTGGCTTGTAAACTGTGTACCATTGTCAGAAATAACTTTGTGTGGACTACCATGTACTGCAAAATGACGCTTCATTTTTGTAATGACAGTACTGGATGCTAGGTTAGGCAGTATTTAAATCTCGAACCAAATGGAGTAAAAGTCTACTAATACCAAATAATGTTGACCATTCCACTCAAAAATGTCAGTGGCTACTGTTGACCAAGGTAGTTCAGGAATCTGGTTTAGCTGAAGTGGCTCCTTCTGCTGATGCGGCTTTGTACTATTACACACAGAACAAGATAAAAGTGTTCTCTCAATGTTTTGTGACATAGAAGTCTAAAGTACTAGACCTCTCACCCTTCTTTTGCTAGAGTCTGTTCCTGGGTGACCACGATGCAAGACAGTAATGTACTCTTGTTGCAAGGACTTTGGAACAATGACTTTCGTCCCTCTCATAACGATACCATTGTCAGACAAAATCTCATCTCTGTATAGAAAATAAGGTTGCACTTCTTGACGTAAACTAGATTGTTTTGACAGCCATCCTTGACTGATAAAGTGGTTGAGCCTTTGTAAAATTGGATCTGTGGCTGTGTGATTTCTCAACTCATCAAGATGTGTGGAAGAAATTTCTCACTTCCATGACTTCAGAATCAAGGTTCTCATTCTTATGCTGTTTGGTGGTGTTGCTGGGTGATCTGGATAATGTATCAAGAAGATATAGATGTTTGCCATTCTTATAGACAAGAGTGAAATTATACTTTTGCAATGTCAGTATCATATGTTGCAGTCTGGCTGGAGGTAAATGTATAGACTTTCTCAAGATAGTGACTAGAGGTTGGTGGCCTGTTTCGATCTGTAGGTCTACCATAAACATAATCATGGATCTTTGAACATGCAAACACAATTGCCAAAAGCTCTTTCTTGATCTAGGCATACTGCATTTCACTTTGGGTAAGTGTTCTTGATGCATAGGCGACAGGTTGACCCTCTTGTAGAATGACTGCACCAAGACCAAATTTCAAAGTATCGCATGAAAGAGTAACTGGTTTGTGAACATCATAGTATCTGAGAGTTGGTGGACTAGCAATTCTCTGTTTCAGTACATCAAATGCTCTTTGATTTTGCTCTAACCAGGACCAGGATACATCCTTACATGTCAGCTCTCTGAGTAGTGCTGATAGTTGGCTCCTGTCTGGAATGAACTTGCCTAGATAGTTAACCATGCCAAGAAAATGTTGCAGGGCTTGAACATTGTCTAGAGCTGGTATCCTGAGAATGGCTGTTTATTTAGAAGGGTCTGGTCATAAGCCTGAACTGGTAAATAAATGATGAACAAAAGTAACCTCTAGTAGCCTGAATTTGCATTTCTGTGGATTGAGCTTAAGATTCACTTGACGTGCCCTTTCCAGAACATTTCTGAGGTTTCTGTCATGCTCAACTTCATCATGACCTCCTACTAGTATGTCGTCTACCATGACAGCACAAGGATACCCAGAAAAAAGTTGCTCCATTGCACGCTGACAGACTTCACTTGCAGAATTTATCCCAAATGTCATTCTCAAAAATCTGTACCTACCAAACGGAGTACTGAACATAGTGAGCAATGACGATTTCTTGGCAAGCTGAATTTGACAAAATGAACCATTTGCATCTAAGACAGAAAAAACAGTGGTATTTGGCATCAAGGATGCAACTTCTTTGACTGTGTATATTGGATGATGAGGTCTTTTTAGTGCTTTGTTCAAATCTCATAAATTAATACATATTCTGATGTCATCTGAGCTTTTTTTATGAGCTACCACCATGGAAGATTTCCATTCAGTTGGAGTTGCAACTGGACAAATCACACCTTGTTGCACCATTTTATCTAACTCAACTTTGACTCTGTCCTGCATGGCTACTGGAAGTTTACAAACTGGCCTGATAACTGGACTGACATTTGGATCTAACTTCATGGAATACATAACTGTATGCTTCCCTAATTTGTCTTCAAAAAAATCAGTATAGGTAGAAAAAATGCACTGGATGAAATTAGAGTACTGGTCTTTCAAGGTAACATGATGGACTTCCTTATTAAATGAAAGCAGTCACATTTTCAAACTGTATCTGAGCCCTAATACTGACTGGACGTGCCTCTTGACCACATAAAATAAGTCATAGCTTCTCCCAGCAGAGTAACATGAAAGCACTAATGAGTCTTCAGCCTGAATTTCTTCACCTCCATAAGCAACAAACTTCGCACACTTTGCCAAATAAAGCCTTTCACCATGACACACTCTAGCGAATATTTCTGCTGACATAACATTGCACTTGGAACCTGTGTCAACTTTGAGCTCTGTGGGTTTTCCATTTATCCAAACAGTACAAAATACTTAATTCTTTGTCTGTAAATCTACTGCATTGACTGTTTCATGAAGTACTGACACACCATCCACATAAAGAGTAGGGCTGCAGCTCTCTAATTGATCAACTCATTTCTTAGAATGTTCCCTCTTAATAAAAGAATGTGGGTGTTGATTTACAAAACCTTTGAAATGATGCCATTCACTGCATTTGTGGCATTGTTGACCCAAAGCTAAACATTTCTCCCTTTTAAATTCATGACTTCCACCACAATTATGACAGTTGGCAATAAAACTAGGTCGGGGCCCATGCTTTGAGTGTGCTGACTGACTCTTATGCTTCACTGAGTCTGTGCGAACTCTGGAATTTGCTGGAAAGCTCTGGGGTTTACCAGTGAGTGCTGCAGGGGCTACAGTTAATTCCATGTACTTGGGCCTCTTTCCTTTAACTACGTGCTGCATACTATCAACATAAGCTTTGTCACTGTGCCTTCTAGAGCTGTTCTCATTTGTAAGCATATTTGTGTGCTTTTCTGTGAGCTTATATATCTGGCAAATCTTAATGGCCTTATTCAAAGTTAAATCACTGGCATAAAGCAAAATCTTTCTCACAGCATCACCTTTAAAACAACACACAAGTCTGTCCTTTATCAACTCAACTTTAAATCACCAAATCTGCATGTTTTAGCTTTGTTTCTCAAATCAGTTATATATGCTGCAAAGGTTTCACCAGGCTTTTGATCTCTTGTGTAAAATAAGTGCCTTTCCATTGTAACATTTGTCTGGGGGTTATACATTTCTCTAAATTTACATTTTAATCATTCCAAGGTCCTCTCTTGACTCAGCCTGTATAACAGTATGATGGTTTTCCCCCTTTCCTGCAAAGATAGTGGGTGCATACACAAATGAACATTTCCTTTCAATGGCTTCTCATCATCATCATCATCATCTCTCGGCTTTTCCCGTTAGGGGTCGCCACAGCGGATCATCTCTTTCCATTTCTTCCTATCCTCTGCATCTTGCTCTGTCACACCAACCACATGCATGTCCTCTCTCACCATGTCCATAAACCTTATCTTAGGCCTTCCTCTTTTCCTCTTACCTGGCAGCTCCATCCTTAGCATCTTTTTCCCAATATACCCATCATCCCTCCTCAGCACATATCCAAACCAATGCAATCTCGTCTCTCTTGCTTTGTCTCCAAACTGTCCAACATGAGCTGACCCTCTAATATACTGATTCCTAATCCTATCCATCCTAGTCACACCAAGTGCAAATCTTAACATCTTTAACTCTGCCACATCCAGCTCTGACTCTTGCCTTTTTGTCAGTGCCACTGTCTCCAACCCATATAACATAGCTGGTCTCACTGCTCTCTTGTAGACCTTCCCTTTCACTCTTACTGGTACCCGTCTGTCACAAATCACTCCTGACACTCTTCTCCACCCATTCCACCCTGCCTGTACTCTCTTCTTCACCTCTCTTCCACATTCACCATTACTCTGAACTGTTGATCCCAAGTACTTAAACTCGTCCACCTTTTACCAACTCTACTTCCTGCATCCTCACCATTCCTCTACCCTCCATCTCATTTACACACATATATTCTGTCTTAGCCCTGCTGACCTTCATTCCTCTGCTCTCTAGAGCATATCTCCACCTCTCCAGAGTCTCTTCAACCTGATTCCTACTCTGACTACAGATCACAATGTCATCTGCAAACATCATAGTCCATGGGGCCTCCTGTCTGATCTCATCTGTCAACCTGTCCATCACCACTGCAAATAAGAAAGGACTCAGAGCTGATCCTTGATGTAATCCCACCTTCACCTTAAACGGATCTGTCACTCCCACTGCAGTCCTCACCACTGTCACACTACCCTCGTACATATCCTGTACCACTCTTACATACTTCTCTGCCACTCCCGACTTCCTCATACAATATCACAACTCTTTTCTAGGCACCCTGTCATATGCTTTCTCCAAGTCTACAAAGACACAATGCAACTCCTTCTGACCTTCTCTGTATTTCTCCAATAACACTCTCAGAGCAAACATTGCATCTGTAGTGCTCTTTCCTGGCATGAAACCATACTGCTGATCACTAATCATCACCTCCCTTCTTAACCTAGTTTCTACTACTCTTTCCCATAACTTCAAGCTGTGACTGATCAATTTTATCCCTCTGTAGTTACTGCAACTCTGCACATCACCCTTATTCTTAAAGATAGTTACCAAAATACTTTTTCTCCACTCCTCAGGCATCCTCTGACTTTCCAAAATTTCATTAAACAATCTAGTTAAAAGTTCCACTGCCATTTCTCCTAAGCATCTCCATGCTTCCATTGGTATGTCATCTGGGCCAACAGCCTTTCCATTCTTCATCCTCTTCATAGCTGTCCTTACTTCCTCCTTGCTAATCTGTTTCACTTCCTGATTCACTATCCCCACATCATCCAACCTTCTCTCTCTCTCATTCTCTTCATTCATCAGCCTCTCAAAATACTCTTTCCATCTACTCAACACACTCTCCTCTCTTGTGAGTACATTTCCCTCACTATCCTTTATCACCCTTACTTGCTGCACATCTTTCCCAGCTCTGTCCCTCTGTCTAGCCAATCGGTACAGGTCCTTTTCTCCCTCTTTAGTGTCCAATCTCTCATACAACTCTCCATACGCTTTATCCTTAGCTTTTGCCACCTCTCTCTTTGCCATGCACCACATCTCCTTAAACTCATGTCTACTTTCTTCATCTCTTTGACAATCCCACTTCTTCTTCGCCAGCCTCTTCCTCTGTATACTCTCCTGTACTTCCTCATTCCACCACCAGGTCTCCTTGTCCTCCTTCCTCTGTCCAGATGTCACACCAAGCACCTTTCTAGCAGTCTCCCTTACTAGTTCTGCTGTAGTTACCCAGCTATTCGGTAACTCTCCACTGCCTCCCAGTGCCTGTCTTAACTCTTCCCTAAACTCCACTTCACAATCACCCTTTTTTAACTTCCACCATTTAATCCTTGGCACTGCTTTCACACTCCTCCTCCTCTTCTTGATCACCAACGTCATCCTACAGACCATAATTCTATGCTGCTTAACTACACTTTCCCCTACCACCACTTTACAGTTTCCAATCTCCTTCCGATTGGCCCTCCTACATAGGATATAATCCACCTGTGTGCATCTTCCTCCACTCTTGTACGTCACCCTATGCTCCTCCCTCTTCTTAAAATACGTATTCACCACAGCCATGTCCATCCTTTTCGCAAAATCCACAATCATCTGACCTTCTGCATTCCTCTCCTTAACACCATACCTACCCATCACTTCCTCATCCCCTCTGTTAACTTCACCAACATGCCCATTAAAGTCCGCTCCAATCACTAGTCTCTCACCCTTGGGTACACTCACCACGACTTCATCCAACTCACTCCAAAATTTCTCTTTCTCATCCATCACACACCCAACTTGTGGAGCATATGCACTAACAACATTCATCATTATACCATCAATTTCGAGCTTCATAAACATCACTCTGTCAGACACTCTCTTCACGTCTAAAACACTCTTGGCATGTTGTTCCTTTAGTATAACCCCTACCCCATTTCTCCTGCCATCCACACCATGATAGAACAATTTGAACCCGTTTCCTAAACACCTGGCCTTACTTCCCTTCCATCTGGACTCTTGCTAGTACAATATATCAACCTTCCTTCTCGCCATCATATCAGCTAGCTCTCTTCCTTTACCAGTCATATTGCCAACATTCAAAGTTCCTACCCTCACTGCTACACTCCTAACCTTCCTCCTCTCTTCCTGCCTTCAGGCATGCCTTTGCCCTCCTCTTCTCCTTTGGCCAACAGTAGCCCAATTTCCGCCAGCACCCTGTTGGCTAACAGTACTGGTGGTGGTCGTTGTTAACCCGGGCCTCGACCGATCCAGTATGGAAATATGAAATTTTTGCGCCATAAGTGATGTGGCAGAATTTTTACGCAGGCTTCTGACCCAGCTAAATTAAACAGAATAAATGCCTTTGTACGGTCATCTTTATCAGAAAATGCAGCCTGTATGAAAATGTCATACTCTTCCTCAAACACTTTCCAGTTCTCTGCAATATTATTGTCAAACTCAAGTGCACTGGCTTTTCGAAATCCATCTGCCATGTCACAAAGTATGTACAAATAGACTGAAAATATGACCCGTATAATTATGTAGGAACAAACTGTTCTGTGAGCTTGTAATAACATTCAAATGCACAATGAACTCTTTGAAATACTGTACTTTGCAAAATATGCTCTGTAATGGCTGTATTCTGTGAAATAACTTTACTGTAATACTGCACAAACATGCAAACAATTTATGCACATCTGATAACATGGATGTCTTTGATTAATATGAAAAATACGTGCTTTGCAAAAATGCAGTCATTTCCTCTTATTTTATTCCTTTTATGCTAATTCGGACTTTATTGCAAACATTTTCCGTAGTAATTTGAATATTTTTTTATCAATATCGGGCACACTGGTTTATGCAAATATAATTTAGCATGTTCTGTATGCCTCGTTTCATACTTTGCAAATAAGAAATAGTGCTAAGCAAGTTTTAATGTCTGAAATTTGTTTCTGACCTGTTTTGCGAAATATGCACATTGTAGAGATGATTCACACCTTTATATTTCTCCAGTTTTAACTAAGTGCTTCTCGATCTCAAACTGAAGAATTTGAATTCCATCCAGACTTCATGTCCTTTGGACATGCCGCTTCTGACACCATGTCCTTTTAGACATGCCACTTCTGATACCATATTGCTCGTCCCTCTCTAACATAGATGACAAGCAGGCGAGGTATTTCATTTAGATGCTTTAATACATAGAAACACATCTGGATGGACAGCAGCATCATAAAATATAAACAAGCTGGTTAGCAGACAGACCTTACATGCTAACATCTCAACAGCTTACTACAAAATGGCAGTCAGATTTGCACATGCTCAGTATTTATACACTTATGCAAGCCCTTGGATAGCTTCTTAAAGGTACACAAACATACACATTGATCTACAAAAAGTGACTTCAATTGTTGTATTATTGGGAGAGAGGATTTAAAATTTAGTTTTTTCATGACAGAGGAATTTAGAGGAAAATGTGGTAGTTTGTTTTTTTGGGGTTGAGGATGTGTTGTGAGTTACAAAGCCATATTCAGTGGCTCTTAAAGCTTCCTGAGTAATTTTTTTGGAGATGTGCTAGATTGTCTGATGTGCATATGAGTGAGGAGTATTGTACTATGGAGACCTGTTGTGTGGATGAGTGAAGGGTGATGGTGAGAATGTTAAAGAGGACATAACCAAAGATGGAGTCTTGTGGTGTGCCAGTTGTGACTGGGAGGTGCAAAGTGAGAGTGGAGTGACATTTCACTGACTGATACCTACTGGACAAGTAGCTTTTGAACCATAGAAGGGTTGGCTGAGCTAGACCTGGTGAGGGCATTTGAAGTAGAAGTTTGATGTGACAAAGTGTGTGGAAGGCTTTAAGCATGTGTAGAAATAAGAAGGAGACTAGTTTGCCATTATCTTTAGTTTTATTGACAGTATCTATAAAGATTAGAAGTACAGTGTTTGTTAGTACTGTGGGAGGGACAGAAGCTATGTTGTGTGGATAAGAGGAATTTTAAATGCAGGAGATAATTTAGCAATGGTTTTGAATACATTTTTCAAATATTTTGGAGAGGGGGGATAAGATTGCTATAGGTTCTCAAGTTAATGATTTCTGTTGAATTTCCTCTTTTGTGAAGAGGGATAATGCGTGATTTTTTTCCAGAGATAGGGAATGCAGGATTTCTGGATTGACCCACTTATAAGGATTGAGACAGGAGAGGCAATGCTACTGGCTTCTATTTTAAGGTACTCATCTGGAAGGTCATCAGCTGAAATAGAGCCTGGTTTGAATTTGTTTAATTGTAGTTTTATATAGGATGCAGGCACAGGTCTGATGGTGAAAGTGGATGTGGCGATATGTAACTGTTGGGCAGAGTTGGGATTAGATGTTGGGGAATCCTAGGTTAGGGATACTATACTACCTATGAAATAAGAGTTTAATTCTATTTCAGTTTTGAGTGGTGAGTTATTAAGAGAGGGGAATGGGGTTGACTTTCTGGACAAGATGTAAGACGTCTTTAATGGCTGACCAGACGTTTTTAAGATTGTGTTACTATTGTTCTGAATGTTGATATAGTACAGTTTTTTTTGTCTTCGTTTATTTGCTTTTTTAGTATGATTATGGAGCATTCTGAATTTTTCCAGATATTGTGATGTTTTATATTATTAACATTCTTTCCAAGCTTTTTTCTCTATCCTGCATAAGCATTCTGCTCTTTTTGGATAGCCAAACTGCATTATATGTTTTTAGTGTCTTCCTGCTAGAAGGTGCAAGGCTATTTAGGAAAGTTATATTGAATTTATTTACAGCATCAGCTAAGGGAAAGATGTTTAGGATGTTTCAATTAATAGATGATAGACTGGTAATGAATATTTCTAGTTTAAATCTAGACAAGTTAAGTGTTGTTTTATAAACATGTTGTTAAAGCAGATATGTAAGATGTCTGGTTATATAGACTGGAAGATTGTCACAGAGAGAGTCTGGCATTGTACCTGTGGTGGTGAATTTGCTAATGTCTGACTGTAGGATCCATTCTAATAGGAATTTGATATCTTGCTATAATATGTGGGGCTATTAATTAGTTGTGTGAATTACAGGTTATGTCCAAGCAATTGATATTGACATCCCCTAATAGGATTTTTTTTTCTTATGGAATTGTTGTGGATATCTGATGTAGGATATCTTCCAGTGTAGCTGTACTGTTGCCAGAAGAGATTGTAAAGGATAGTAATACAAGTTTTTTTGCATTTGTTTATTTTCAGGAAAGTAATAAGCTCTGCTGAACTGAATTTTGGTGGTTTATTGTGGGGGCAAATGTGGTAGTTGTTGGGAAATATTAAAGTAAAACCATCACCTTTCCTCTTTATATCATCATTATGGATGATATTATAGCTGGGGAGGTGTAATTTCAGAGTTGTTTATGCTGGATTTAAGCCAACTTGTAGTTATAATGAGAATATCAGGCTTGTGATAGGTAATACAAGCATGTAGTTCAGCAAGTTTATTTTTTTGATGTGCTGCATACCATTGTAAAAACGTGTTTTGTAATTTGCGTGTATACTGATCATGTCTAAATAACTAAATGTATCTGTAATTTTTCTATGTGGAGCTTTTCTCCCCGGGCCTTTTCGGCTCAGTCAGACACCCCGGTTAACAAATGTAAAATAAAAAATAAATAAATGTTACGCTTCTAAAATTTATGGCAGCAAAAGTTAGATTACTGGGGTGGGGGTTGACTATTGTGGGGTTACAGTAGTGTGTAGAAGGGAATTTGGTTGTGATAGGTGGGGCCAGGATTAGGGTGAATGTCTCCACCTAGGAGAATATTAGTATATTACTTAACTTGCTTTTTGGCGAGTATTTTTCCACTTAATTTTATTTTGATTTGAGTTGAAATGGAGTTAATCAGTCTATATTTGGGGTAAAGGTAAGGAGCGTTATTAAAACAGGTTTGGTGAAATATCTGGAGAATTTAGGGATAAAGTATGGATAGTTGGTTTGGTCAGATGTTGAGAGATATTATTGAGTCATGGTTGGTTGAGAGATGGCTCAGTTGATGGAGAATAGAGGATAAGATGAGGAGTAGCATGCTTAAGTTAAGGGATCAGCATTTATTTTGATGGCGGGTTGTGGGGAGGAGGAATCAAGAAGGAAGCAAGAAGATGCAGGGCAGTAGTAATTTAGTGGTGGCAGAGCCTGAAAGCCAGTAGGAGGTAGGTAGGAAAGAAGTATTTTCTATGAAGGTTGATCTGTTATCTTCTCATGTCTGAAATGTCAGGTCAATTATTACAGAGAAGAAGTCACAAAGTAGAACAGGTTTTCCTTCATTTACTGAATGCAGAAACCAACAAGCTAGGGGAACTAAGTAACTGGCATATAAAGTGTAATCTATTGGTCAAGTGAAAGGACAGTGGCCAACTTAGTAAGTGATCCTGAGAGTGCAAGGACTACTCTTTTAGGGGGAATGGCACAGCCACTTTCCAGCACAGGGCAGGAATGTATTTAACTAGTTAAAATGAATAAACAGCAAGACTGTTCATGTTACACTTGCGTACATTATACAATGATGATATTCTCAGCGAAAACTTTTGCAAAGTTGGGCCTTGCGGCAGAGCTCCTTCAGTATCAGTTGAGGAGGTACAGCTAGGAGATGGCAGCAGGTTTTTGTTCATTTGTGCAATGTTTGGTAAATGTTTACATGCACTTTTCTCCTTTTCATATTTGTAGTACAAAATTCTAATCCATTCTTAGGTGTTATGAGGAATAAAAATAAAATTGGCTCCAGAAACACACACCACTAGCTGCAAATGAAATATTTAATTGAAACAAAAAGTATTAAGTGCTTTCATCTCATAACAAGAGAAACTTCATCAGAATACATACACTCAAAAAACTGAAGCATTTAAGTACCCCTATCAATTAATAATATAACAGTCACATGACTAAACAAGTAATTGTAGCTAATCAAATTTTAAAGCCACCTTCCAAAAATATTTACTTTGTTAAAAAAAAATCATTTATAATATTTTATATTAGATAAAATATATATAAATCAATATAGCAGCATAAATATGTACCCCACTGAATACATGTTAAAACACAATCCATTATATATCATTTCCTCTTTCATATAGTAAGGGTGCAATAGATATATAATGGATTGTGTTTTAACATGTATTCATTATATATCATTTGCTCTTTCATATAGTAAGGGTGCAATAGATATAGAGTCATTTAAACCTGGATGGAACATGGCAGACAACTTATACTGCCACTCAGTTTCTTACTTTTTTAACATATGTTTCCAGTTCCCTCCTCTTGGTTGTATTCTAATGACTTCTAATATACCAAATATAAATTTATCAAAATTCTGACAAACCTGTACATGTCTATATAGTGCATTATGAACTTTTTAATTTTTAATATCATTAGATGTTCATAAATCCTGTTCTTTAAAGGACAACTTAATAAAAGTTTAGGGCCAAAATGAAACAACTTTTAGATCTTCATGTATAATATTTAACACTAACATTTAATAAACTGCATGATCAAGTATTCAATGCATTTTTAATGGCATAAGTGGAGGATAGTTAAATTTGGAACATTTCTTACTTCTTGGTACAACCTTCCGTGAAACAACTTCCAGCCTTTCCAGCTTTCATCCAAAGCAGGGTTTCGCCGAAAAGAAAAGGATGCTGACAGAGTCTCAAGGATGAAAAAGAACAGAATAAGATACTGCGAAGCCATGTGTTACAATCTGAAAATAGAAAGTGAGAAAAGAATGAGTGACAAGCCAGCTTGTTTAAACAACAAGAACTAAAGAGTCAAAAGAAAATGAAGCTGACTGTAAATCAGGAATTCCAAAGTGTCTCATTATGACGAGCTCATAATTCAACTGTTAGGGCACACTTGCTTCACTGGCTTTTACCTCATTCTTGAAACTGCATTTCTGTATACAGGCATGTTTTTTTTTTCGGATGAGCCCCACCAGTCCATTAATATGTATTACAAGTCCATGGCTACATCACATCTATACACAGTAGTCTACACATATGACAGATGGTATCTTTCACAAATCCAATGCTAGCAGTCTGCAGCTGGTGAAGATGATGGATTACTGACACTTCTTTTCACAGATGCGTATCCTACTCCCATGTCAATTCCAAATACCCCTCCCCCCACACACACACAAACACACTTTTTGTCATCTCATGATGGTGATGCCCTACCTGTCTCCTATTAGTTTTTTCTGTCCCTTGGTTCCTGAACTTCACTGATTGATTTCTCTGCATATTACATCACTGGATATGAACCTCTTCTCCAAGGAAGAAAATGCATTAGCTGTTTGGGTTTTGATCACCCCTGTACCAGACAAGGAAGCCTGGGAGAGGAAGAACATGTTATTCTCTGACTTGGTTTCCTTTTCCTCTAGACCTACTAGGATCCATTCATGTAAATTTTGACATTATCAACGGCACTAAACTCCATGTATGCGTCACTGGGATTGCTTGCTTATATCTAACACTTCAATTCTGAGTCCTGCTTAATACATCCTTGGTCACCACTATGGGCTGAATAAGCAAATAACCAGCAGGCAGTCCCATTTATCTTGGCAAGATCGACTAGCTTACCTATGGCCACTTAAACCTAACCGGTGTCCAGGTGCTATTTAACCCAAAACTATCTGAGTGGTGCTGCTAACCTCTAAGCAGCTGCTCCTCTGTTATCCCTGTACTGTCCATTCTATTCTCTGTCTGAGGCATCCTTTAACCCCTCTGCTGACATAACTGCATCACTGCCCTAAGAAATGTGTCCAGTACTTAACCACAGTCTCTGTGCAGCAGTATTTCCTTTCTAGTTGCCTCTTTTCCCACATCCGTCCATTTATTACTTTATTTATTTAGTTATTTGTTTGTTTGATTAATTGTTTAATTTATTTATTTCCTTTGTTTAAATTGTAAATGTCTTGTCCTAAACACCAAACAATTTTCAATCACGACCTAGGTAACAGGGTATCAACAAACATACAGCAGCAGATACATGAACAAGGTTTTATGCAGTAATGAAATATACCTCTCTTTCTCTCTCCATCTCTCAAGACATAGCTGACGTCTAGAATGACCATTTGGACAGTCGCTGCTATCCATGGAGAATTCAAGGCGGCAATGTGGGGAAACAGAGGTAGATGGCTAAGTCTTTTTTCTGTCTGTAACACACACACACACACACCTGCGGCATGCAGAGAAAATCACTGGAAACACAGGGAAGACTTACAGACACCAAACAAAAGACACCTCAGCAGAGAACTGAACCGGAGAACCTCTCGCTGTGTGGCAGCTTTGCTACCCAGTAAACTACATATATACAATTATTTATTAGCTCACACTTTGTTTTCCACTAAACAAGTATAAACTGCCTAATACATTTGAACAACAAGAAACACGTTCACTGAGAAATACAGCAAAAAGAAAAATGATGATGATTACCTACCAATATATCCCCTGATGAAACAAATGCTTACAGATTTTCAAAATAATATGAGCTATCAGTGAATGAGTTCATTCAAATGGCAACATACCCACTAACCCTGCAAGAGTATACAAATATAAGGTCAAGTATTTGGCTAATTAAAACTTTATTCATACTTTTTTAAGACCACCTTTGCAATTTGTCTCTTAATAATCTGATATGTTACACCACACTCCACTTTTCTTTTATCCCTTTAACTGTGTATATATATATATATATATATATATATATATATATATATATATATATATATTACATATTTAGTTATCTACATCTCTCCCAATATTCTGACCCCTTTATTCTCTACACAGTGTTTAGTAATTGTGATGTACAATTTCCTTTGAAGCCTTGTCACCTTTCTTCTATATAGCTTCAGAGTTGCAAACAATAATGACATCAGCATGTCTGGGATTCACTTGGAAGCCCAATATTACTCCATTTTGCTAGATTTCATCATTATACTTTCACATTATACTGCAGTACCTGATTTAGACTAGTAGTAATTAGAAAGGATCTCAGGGTTATAGTTTATTTAGTTACCTTTTGCAGAATGGGTTAGTCCCACCAGGCTAGTTTCCTCTTTTCAGTGAAGACCTGAAGTCGTATTCATAGTAACTAGGGGAAATTTGGCCAGGAAAACAGGAAACTTCAATACTCTTTTCAATAAGTGCCATGGCATCTTTTAGATCCACTTGAAATACTACCAATTCAGGAAGGTGGGACCATAGTTTAACATGTCATCCAAAGGATGGCACACTTGGGGGTGCATAACCCCCCCAAGTACTGCACTGCTGTGTCATCATCAATCAACCCACCTTTCTCCCATTTTTAAAATGTGGTTGTGGTGTTGTGTTAATGGTCGCCATGTCTCTCTGTTCAGCACCACTCTCCTGCCTTCTTCAACACTCATGCCTGACTGTCACAGGACTTCTCTCACACAGTCTATCCACCTCTTTGCTGGATGCCCTTGTTTCCTCTTGCCTTTTTTCTGTCTATCCCAAATCTTCTTTATCAGATTGTCTTCTGCTTTTCTGTACATGTGCCCAAAAGATTGTAATCTGTTCTCTTTGATCTTTTCTGCAATTTGAGCTACTTTGACTACTGCTCTTCTGTCCTCATTTCTTTGTCTGCCCCACAGTGTGCATCCAACCACCCATTTCAGGCACTTTATCTCCATCACCTCTAGCTTCCTCAACTGCTCTGCCTTTACTGCCCATGTTTCTGTACCATAAGTAATACTGGCCGCACCATTGTTTTTGTACATCTTACTTTTCACCTTCTTTGGCATTCTTCTGTCATATACTACAACCAACACTTTGTGCCATTTGGCTGCAGCCCCTCTGATTCTGTCTTTGACCTCTTCATTCAGACTTTTCTTCTCCTCAACCACCTCTCCCAGACACTTGAAGCTATTAACCTGCTCTGCTACTTTCCCTTCTATCTCAATTCTTAGCTTCCTTTGATTTTCCCCATTTGCTGCCATTACAACTGGCTTATCTGTACTCAGTTTCATCCCATGCACCTTCAGTTATGCATTCCATTCCCCTATCTTTTGCTGAATTTCTTGCTCAGAGTCTGCCACATTGTCTGCATACAGCAATTTTTTTGATCTATCCTCTATAACCCATTTGCTAATGTAGTCCATCATCAGTATGAACACGCAGTGGGCTCAAAGATGAACCCTGATGCACCCCCCAGTCCTACTGGTATCCCCACTGTGAGACCGAACACTGTTTGTACTTGAGTCATTGAGTCCTTATACACTAATTCTACCAATCTGTCTACGACTTAGAACCACTACAGGACTGCCCAAATAAGCTTTCTTGGGACTTTGTCATAAGCTTTCTCCAAGTCTAGGAATGCCCAGTTGGCTCCTTCCTCATCTCTAGCTTCTTCTCAACTATCTGTCTTACTACAAACATGGATCAGTTGTGCTGCATCCTGATCTGAATTTGAACTGCTTATCTCCCATCTTACTTTCTACTACTCTACATATTAATTTATCAATCACCCTCTCCAGAACTTTCATGCAATGTGACAGGAGTTTGATACCTCTGTTCTACCCACACCTGTGAATGTCCCCTTTGTTCATGAACACACTGGCACTAGTATTCTTATTACCCAGTTATCTGAGATATGCCTTTCTCTCCACACTGATATGATTACCCTCAGCAGCCATTTCTCCCATATCTCACTCAGCATCTTTATCATATCTGCTGAGACCTCATCTGAGCCTACTGCTTTCCCTGACTTCATTTTCCTTAGTGCTGTTCTTACTTCTTCTACAGTGGGGCTTCTCTTCTTCTTTTGTCGTAGGCTATGTCTGGGGCAGTACAGATTCTGTCGGGATTTTGTCATTCAATAGTTGCTGGAAGTATTCCTTCCATCTGCCTTTGATATCCTGTGGACAGGTGAGTAGGTTGTTGCTGGCATCCTTTATGAAGGTTGTCTGACTATCTTCTTTATCTTTCTATCTTTGCCTTGCAACCTGATTATAGTTTATTTGTGCCATCTGTTGAGTCACTTTCCAGAAGTTGGTAGAGTGCCTCTGATCCCTTGTTCTTTGCTATTGAAAATTCTTTCTTAGCCTCTTTGTTAGCCAACCAGTATTCCTTTCTAACCTGGTCCATCTTTTCTATCTTCCACTTTTTTCTGCACTCTTTCTTTCTTGCAATGACTTCTTGGACTTCTGCATTCCACCCCCAGTTTTCCTTATGTACTTTATTTCCATAGCTGGCTTGGCCACATATCTATTCTGTCGTACTGACACATGCTGTTTTGAGCAGCCATCATTCTTTTTCAACTTCATCTATTTCCTCTTCTTCTTTTGGTGTAGAGCCCTAAGTAATTCCTTGAACTGTTGTGCTTACTCAGCAGTGACATTTCAGGTGTTTAATTTGGTCTCTGGTGACCTAGAGCCTTCTCTGACCACTGCTTGCAGCTGATTGTGGCAAACAGTGAATTATGGTGTGGGATGACTGTTTCACTGGGGATGACTTTGCAATCGCTGATTCTACCCCATTGCATTTTTCTTATATTTAGGAAGTCTACCTGAGTTGCATGATGGCCACTCTTGTATATGATCTTTCTCTCTTTCTGAACCACATGCCATTTGCCAGACAGAAATCTAGAATGTCCTCCCCTTCTTTATTCCTGTTGACCCACCCATGAGTACCTAAGCAGTCCTCATATCCTGTTCTGTCTGTACCGATATGTGCATTCAGATCACCAACTATCAACATCACTTCACATTGTCCTGCTTTATCTAGTAGGTCCTGCAACTGCTGTGCGAATGCACTCCTTTTCTGTCACAACCTTGCTGTGGGGCATAGACTGAGATTATGACTACTGCCCTATTGTTACACTGGAGTCTAATTGCCATGAGTCTGTCATTAATTCTAATGACTTCCTCACTTTCCTCTAAAGCCTCTCCCTCACCACAATTCCCACACCATTTCTAGCCTGTGCTCCTCCTCCTGAGTAGTAGACTCTGGATCCCAATCCAAGTGGATTTGCTACACTTTCCTTCACTATTGTGCCATTAATAGAAAATTAATTTGATCACCTGTAGTGAGAACATAATTTATGCCTTCTGATTCTCCAGCACCAAAGATGAGTGTGCTAACTGTTGAGACACTTACACTGATTAAACCCCTAATGTTTCCTGTTTACTTATTCAGCAAACTATTAGGCCTCAAGAGAAACTGACTCTTCCACTCGATACAATGACATTGGTCTTTAAACCATCGCTGAAGAGTACATTATTATTCTGCTACCCTGGGGTGATGAGTTACACAATATGCTGAGCAAGACTAGTCCCAGAACTGAACCCTGAATCCTGGGACCCTGCACTGCTTACTCACTTTGCTCTTCACATTCCCCAAGACTGTTTGAATATTTCTAATCACAGAGCCATTTCTACCTCATGTCACCATTTGGGGCCCACTCAATACCATGCAACCTCTTATGAAATATGGTGCAATGACCTTGCTGAAGTTCATATACACCATTATCCATGAGGCTTCTGCTGTCCATCTCTCTTTCTGAATAGTTATTTAGTGTATGTACTCTGACACTGCTGGCTTTGTTGACAATATTTGCCTGTTAAGTTTTATTCCTGATTTGACATTGTTGCAGGTTAAAATACCATGCCTGACATTAACATGTTTTGTTGTTTTAAGCTCAGGTTTTATGTTGCATTCTTTTACTGTTTCTTTGCTTTATGCACATATCAGTTTAAATTGTACAGGCTTAGCTATAGATGTTTTAATAAAACTAAAGTTGAAGAAAAGGTGATGACACAGTCATAGAAATAGTTGTACCTGGAATATAAAGACCTCTACTGTATGAAGCCGTACTAGTGTCTCTTACTAGGAGGATGAGGGATTATGAGCCTTACCACTCTATCTTGCAAAATCTTAGGAATAACCTTCTTTAAGATGGAAGTGATGCATCCAGTCCTTTAATTTTAGGGAACTTTGATAGATCCTTCTTTGTGCAAGGAAACTACCACTGCCAACCTCCAGCATTGAAGTACCCCTCCAGTTTCTAATGAGAGTGTAAAGTTATACTAATGATTCACCAATCTACACTATCAGATTTTACCAGAATGGTATGCTAGTTAGTCTGTACCTTATACCTTACTTCCATGAAAAACATGTAGTTCTGCTTTACTTCCTCCTTACTTACCTTCCAATTTGTCATCCTAAATCACTCTGCCTGAAATGTCAACATCCCACTTTGTAACTCCTGTATAACTACAGATGCAAATGCATACTTTTATATTTATTTATTTGATAACAAGATGAATGAACTGATCAAAACAGATCTGTTTCAGCCACAACCCATGCCAAAAGCAAAACTTAACTGATAAACTAAAATTGCATATAAAGGGGAAAAACAAACTATGATGCATTAAAATAATACAAAAGGTATAAACTATCTAATAAAAAGTAACTGGTTACTCATTTATAGCAGTAAAACATACTAAAATGCTAACAGAGACAGAAAAAACTATTTATAAAGAAAACTTACAAATAAAGAATAAAGGATAGCTGAAAGAAAAGGTGAAATAAATGCATTTAATTCAACCTGATCTGTTCCATTTTCAGACTTCTTTCCATCCTCTTCCCAGGAATACAACAACCTGTTGATTCCTTCCATACACAGGGTATTTAAGAATTTCCACCCTCACACCCTAGGCATTTCTATCTCTAGGGCTACCATGACCTAACAAATGTGCTTATTGCAATTTTCATGTCATTATCAGCCTTTTCTTCACCCTTTTACACATATTCTTCTACCTGCTTTCATCTATTCACTGACCAGATGTTGTAAGACAAGGCAAAGGCAGGAAATGATCTGCTTTTCTAGAACTAGCGGTGACAGATGGACATGAGAGACAACAGGTGTTCTGCCATCGTCTTCTTATGCTCACAGGATGACAGCTAAGGTCTACTGGTTGCTAGAGCCAGCTAGTTTATCTATTTTACTTTCTGATGCAAGAGAAATGCATTTTATTTGAACTCTCCACATCACTGGTATTATGTTGGAGTTTATACTGCAGGTGTATATTGAATGAGCACTTTTGTAATCGATCAGCAACTAAAGCAAGATGTGCTCAGCATAGCTCTTGACCCCATTAATTTATTTTAATAACATATATATTACATTGTTTGACACAGATAACAAACTAGTGTCCACCCATGTAGCCAACAGATAGGTGCTGGTTCCTGAAGAAAAAGAAGTAAAATAAATTGGTTTAGCATGAACAAGAATAGATTTCAGGCTGACCAAACTGTGCAACACTTCACTGGAAGAATTAAGTGCAAATAGTGTTTGTGCATGTTGGGAATGGAATAAGCATACTGGTGTTTACATGGAAAAGTGACTGATGTTATGTAAATGTTGGTGCACACTGAGCCTGAAAGATCCAAGTAGAGTGCTGCTTATATAACAATTATTTCAAACCTATAAAATGCAACTGATGAATCATTACAGTTTTGAATATTAACATTATTTAATCAGAGCCAGCTCTGTGACATAGAGGGATAACGTCCTGACTATTCAGCAGTTTGATTAGTGGCTCAGACACCTGTAGGACCTGGCCAGTGAGGAAGGAGTGAGCAGCCACTGTTGGCTCACCTATCCTTGGGGGAGGGAGGTGCCTCAGCCCCACCACTTGGATATCACATAATGGTAGCATTTTGTATTTCACCTGTGGAGTATGTACCTAGAGAGCCTCTACTGCCATGGTGGACTTGCACCTATGAGTAGAGGTCTCCATTAATCGCGTTGCCAATGGGGAGGGGACTACTCCACCTGGGGAGAGGATAGGCTACACCACAGGATAGGCAAGCTGGCCTGCTCCCTATCACTCAACTCTCAACACTGAGGAAGAAATGGACCTTCAAGACTTCTCACGCAGGAACAAATGGAATGTAGGGTTATCAGTTACCCTAGGAATGCCTGACATCACATAATGAATGGGCCTAAAGGGTATCAGTAGTGGAACCATGAGGTGAGATCCTGTGGGGGCAGGAAAAAGAAATGTAAGCAGATGTAATTAACTAGTGAATTAATTTACAGAAAAGATAATTCAGCTGTAGCTATAAGTAAAGTTTCATGTAAAACTATAAATAAATGCTATACATTAATGATGTTGTCATTTTCAAGTCAGCTTCCTCTATTAATACACTGCAGAAGCACCTACAGAAATATTTTGCTCAAGTTTGAAACTTGCTTCTAAACAACAAACTAGTAATTAATTCAAAGAAACTTACAATAATTTTATTCAGTATTTCCCATGATTTCCCTTCATTCTCATTCAGAATTAGTGATCCTCATGGTACAACAATTTTGCAGTTAGATTGTCAAAGACGCCTGAGTGTGTGGTTAGATTAGTCATGTAGATTTAACTTACAGAACCTTCTGTTGATTGGTTCCTGCCTCAGTTAAAATTTGCTTACAGATTAAGCTATCTATTAATTAGGGAAGCTCAGCTAGCCATAGGTTTAAATATTCATATTTTTAGGCTTGATTATCCTTCCCCATTATTGCCTATAATTCATCCATCACTAAAGAAAATGCACTGAAAGGGCCATCAAGACTAAGAACACTTCCCTCATGGGAGTAGATAACATACTGGAACATTTGTTCCATAGTAGTAAACATGCCCTGGCAGGAGCTCTGCACAAGCTATTTAACCTGACCTGGTTACAGGCTCTGTCCTGGAAGTATGACATACAGCACTGGTGATGTCACTACATAAGGGCAGCCCTACTACCGACCCTGGGGACTCAGCCTGATGAGCCTCATTTGTAAGACTTTGGAAAACATTATAACAGACTTTATTAACACAGACATTGAAAATCAAATCAGGCTAGATCCACAGCAATTCAGTTTTGTAAAAGGTAGATTCTGTCAATGAACCTGGTAAACTTCTTTGAAAAAGTAATACAAGCTATTGACAGTGGTCACACTGTACATACTGCCTACTTTGATTTGGCAAGGCATTTGACACTATCCCCCATGCTAGTATAATTAATAAATTAAAGGCAATATAAACAGAACCCTATGTGGTAAGACGGATAGCAAATTGTACAAAAGACAGAACTCACATTGTGCAGCTGGCAGGGGCAACATCAGAGACCATGAAGATGGTCAGTGGTGTCGTGCATGGCTTAGTGCTGGGGCTGACTTTGTTTCATATTTACTTCTCTAAAGTATGGACTAAAAACCAAGACGTATGACTAACCACCTCTGTGTGGATGACTGCAAACTGAGAGTCACTGTCAAATCCCTCTCTGACACAGAAGCCCTCCAGCAGGAACTTACGGTTATAAGTGCCAGGTGTAATGGGCTTAAATTAAATGCTAAAAAAATGCAACATTGTTGCATTTGTCAGACAAAATATCCCCCAGCATACAGCATTGACATTAACTCACTTCAAAATAAAAATATAATTAGAGACCTATAAACCTAGGTTGATAATTCCCCCTCTGTTTTTGATCACCATGTAGCAAAGATGGTCAGAAAATCCTTCTACTTGTTACAACTGATCATCAAGGAAATATCATCCAGATCTAAAGATGCTATTGTCCCCCTGAAATCAGCATCATGGGGGGAGAGGAACTGCAGGGGCCTCGGGGGCGGATAGACTACTCGTCGTCCTCCCCTGGACCTCGCGCACCCATAGATCAGACCAATTATACAATATAACACTCCCTTTGAGATGTACCTTACTAATCATAAACAGTTAGGAAGACTCCAAGGGTTCCTAACATGTAGTCTCAGAGGCTTAAAATGCCTAAACTATAGAAAATACTATTTTATTATTTATTTAATGTTTGCTGACCAGGAAAATCTGACAGACCACATGCCCTTTTTCAGTGAAGGCCCGGGGGGAATGCCCTAAACAGAATAAAGATTGGTACAAATAACATACTGTCCCCTTTTATGTGTTTTATAGGCTTCTCAAAGGAGACCTATGCCTTGCCTCCCAAGCAGTCAGGGACAAAGTACTCTCTTATAACTTCACAAATCAAACAGTTCCAAAAATGCCAGAACAAGGGATCAAAAGCCACTTCAGCAGATTAATAAAACAAGGTAGAGAGACTCAACTATCTCCCTCACCTCTGTAATAGACTCACCCTGCAGATAAAGTAGTGTGATATACTATCTTCCTTCTAATGGGACCTGGATAATTGGATGATTATTCATACATTTGTCTGGCCTAGCCCTCCTCATGGGAGGAGATGCAGTCTATGGTGAGAAATGGAAAGGCATAATGGTCACCAGACTCAATAGCCTTAAGCGTCCTATGATTTCTCTGATTACTGTCAACAACATGGCTCTATTACAAACAGCTGAGAATATGATTTGTAGATTTTTTTCCCCTTTTTATCAACATCTTTATTAAATGAAAAATAAAATAGGTACACATACATTAATATCAAAGGTTGTTATAATTCAAAGTGGAAGGAGATGATGATGAAACGGAAGGATTTTGAGAAATGAAAGCATAATTTTGAATGTAGGTCCTTAAGGAGAACAATAACTTTACCATAGAAAACAAAACTTAGTTCTATTTTTTATGCGGTACACACATATCCTTTAACAATTATCACTTTCTCAGACATTACATTAAAACTCACTCCTCCTCCTGACTGTTATTCTGCATGTATTATTCCAACAAATTCCATTTACTTCAGTGTAATTTACTCTTTTCTTTTTTTTCTAATGATTCCATTGCCAGTGCTTTTGTCTCCTTTACAATATTCAGGACTTCAATTACAATAAGTTTTGATTTTGATTTCCATTTTCTAGTAATTTTTTTTTTGCATCCAGTACTATTAAACTTAGTAAGGCCTAACTATATCTAGACAATTGAGATCTTAAGCCTCAGCTGAAAATAATCACATTCTTAGTTACGACAATTTGCTCCCCCAATACTTCTGAAAAAACATTCTGTAGGGATTTTTTAAAACTGACAGTTCTTTACATTCCCAGAACACATTCCCAATTATCTCCCCCATCACACCTCCATTTTCTATCTACCTAAGGAAAACTTCTCTGAAGTCTGCTTGAGACAAAAAAATATCTATACAGATACTTCCAAGAAAAAATCCTTAGCCTTCCGGAGTCTGTTGCATACTTGAGGGCTCATACATATGTCTTTACATTGTTCTTTAGTAAAGTGCCTCTCCAGTCACTTTTACCAATCCTTTCTAACCTCCTCTGATTGGTTCTTATAGTTATCGTGTAATATTTTATATGCCCTACTAATTATCTCCTGGTATGGAAGACAGTCTCTAACCTGAAGTCTAAATTTCTGCTTGGTCTCATCCCACTCTATTAATATTCCCTCCTTAGTTATTTGTTCCCAAATACATCATTTCCTTTGCTAATTTTCTTCAGTCAATTCCAGCTCCTTTTTGTCTATTTTCTGTACCCTTACTTGTAGTCATACCTATTGGTAAAATCCCCTTTCTCCAAACTCATGTTGGGTTAGTTCTTAGAATACTTTTAAATACTTTATTAATACGATGTTTTCTATAGTTATTGTTATCCTCAAGGACCTGCATCCAAAATCCTACTCTCTCCTTATTTCTCAAACACCTTCCCTATTTCATAATCATCCCCTTCCACTTTAATTTATAACTACCCATTTGTGTTATTTATATGAGATTTAGCTGTGTAGCTCTGGAGTATTCCCTTCAAATCAGGTAATCCAAAACCACCTTGTCCTATGGAAATAATCCTCTTATTTCACTTAACTCTTGCCCCCCCCCCCACAGATGTATCTCCTTGTCTCCTGATAGAGAACACAACTGCTTGAAATCTCCAAGCCCAAATGGATCCCTGCCACTGCTTGGGATTCCTTTACATTTAGCTGCTTGATTTTTAAGATACTTATTTGTAACTACTGTCTGCCTTTGGTTAAAAGGGTACAAATAAAGAATTCACCATACTCACTGAGATCCAACAACCCTAGAGCAGTGGATTTGCAGATGCCCAATTTCAACCTTTCACTCAGAGAAAGGGCTTTCTCCAAAAATTGGTTTAGAATGGTGGAAATAGCAATAGCAGTAACAATTTGAAATGTCAAAACTCGCTACAGCAAGTCCCAAAATGAGGGGACTGAATGGCTGAAAGAGCGGGCTTCTATATAAATAAGTCTGAGATGCCATATCTCTGAATATTCCCTTTTCTCCAAGGTATGGCAATCTTGGAGTTGGTATATGTTACTTAGGAGGGCTGTAGGGGCTTACCCCTCCTGCAAAAAGAAGTTTTAAGAAGAAGAGCAATTTTTGAGATTTACCTCCGATGAACGAAAAAGAAACCAAAAACTCACTGGTTGGATTCAAGACGCTCTCCACAAGATGCTGGAATATTTTTCCTTTTATTTACTGATAGACTTGTCTATCAGTATCTATCAGTAAATAAAAGGAAAAATATTCCAGCATCTTGTGGAGAGCATCTTGAATCCAACCAAGATGCTGGAATATTTTTCCTTTTATTTACTGATAGACTTGTCTATCAGTAAATAAAAGGAAAAATATTCCAGCATCTTGTGGAGAGCGTCTTGAATCCAACCAGTGAATTTTTGAGATTTGCTAATTTTATTTTATTTTATTTTTTTTTTTGTGCACTCAGCATTTCAAGGGCCAACATTTCAGTAGACAGCTTGGAATAGCTTACTCAGGAAGTGAAGATTAGAAATAAATATGCTGTCTCCAGGTCTGTAGGGGAAGCTCATTGAAGCCCTCAAGGAAAGATACAGGTATAATTGCTTTTGAGATGCTGGCTAGTTTACTTCAGTTAATTCTGGACTCCATCACTGTCTTTATAGCAGAGATGTCTGGTTCACTAAACTACTATAACCATTACCAATGGTGAGGTTCCTACTTTGAGTTATATTCTATAACTGTTGCTTTTACATTATCCTTTTATTTCAATATATACTCTTCTTGTTTTATTGGATGTCATTTTTTATGTAGGTTGTTGCTGTGTTTTTAATTCAGGTTGCAGATAAAAATAGTCAGTCCTCGTACCTGTTTAACAACATGAACACAAAAATAGCTCACAGAAAACTAAAAATATGCACAGGAATGCACAATTTTCATATACAGTTGCATTCAAAAGCCTTGGCACTATTTACCATAAGTTAATACAGTAAACATAATAGGAGAGTGAAATTGTTTTTAAAAGTTATGAGCATGGGAATTGCATGCAGTTTAATCTGGGTGAGGCAGCTGAAGGTAAAGTGGAAACAAATTTTAAGTATTTTAAGAGACTGTGTCCAGTGTAAGGCATGTTATGTTCCCTTATCTTGGGACTTAAGATGCTAACAAAAGGACACATTATCAAAAAATGAGAAACCAGCATAGACATGAATGACAAGTTTAGCAAGACAAAAAGGGACAGCATCAGTTAGGTGTGATGTGTTTGAGTGGGTGACTATAACCACTGGTGGGGAACAACCTGAATATTTGTTGCTTTAATTTTCCATTTATCCATGTCCAAAATGCTTGTCTGTAGTATGCAACTGCAGCCCTACATCTAGATATTACAGACAGTGAATTCATAACTTCTGTTTTGCTGCATGTAACATTACTCTATTAATGCATTTTGTATGCTTTTTTTGCCCAGCATGATAACCCTTTGTCAACCAGGAACCCACTGCACTGCCCTTTTACTAAGGACTGAGTGAGTATGTTCTATCTTTCTCTTCCTGGCTACCCCCACTAAATCCTGAGTCCAGAATGTCATCAGTGTGCCCATACAACTTATATCTACACTGACCAGACCTGCTTCTCTATTTTGTAACTTAAATTCTGCAACAATTGATTAGGGTTGTATAGTACATTACTTGTAATTCTGCAAGATGTAATTATAATCCTGTAGTAAAGAATTTAATAACAAGAAAGTCTAATTTGAGTCTAGAAAACTATAACTTGGTTTAGTACATTGAATAAGATGCTGAAGTACAAACTTGCAGACCAAAGTTTGAAACCCATATGTTGATAAATGAGTAATGCAAAGATCATTAAAAAAATGTTTACTTGGTTTCTTTGTGCTCTCATGTGACATCTGGAAAAGAAGTGCCTGTCCATAGTAGGGTAACTTACTTATTGAAATTAAAAACAAAACTACTGCTGCATGGAATTAAACGTTTTGCCTTTTGCAATGCCCTGTAAAATGTAAGCTAGGGTAGTGAATAAATTGCCTTATTTTTCATAGAGTTGCATGGTATAAAAATATGATGCAATTCTAGCGTGGCTGCCAGGAAACCAAAACTGAATTCTGCCTTCTCAGTCATGCACACCAAAGAACCAATGTGCTTGTTTTCAGAGAGGAATTTAAAGTGAGTAACATTTGCTTACCACAAAAAGTTGTTGCTTTAACATATCAACCTAAAATATTGTGTAGCTGTTCGTTTCAGTGAACCAGGGTCTTTCTTTGTAAGATGTTTTCAGACCTTTTCTATAACCAGAATTAATCTGAGGTTACTTCTTCACACTATTCAGCGGGCTGGATCCGATAGGGTCTGATTAGCTACAATCTGTATACAGTGATGCCGTTCGCTATATTCCATTGCCTCTAAATATTGCTTCACGGCGTTCTCACACTGCTACTTTTAGATCTTGTGCTGGAAACATATTCATTTCCTTTTGATTTTATTCTTGTTGCTAATACCTCAATTCGCACTATGCATGTTTCCTCCTGACTTCTGTTTTTCTGGTGCTTTATTTTATATTTGTGTGCAGTGATGCTGCTACCTTGCTGTGCCTTTTCTCAAACATTATACAGCACATTGTATGTCCATTCCAAGACAGGTCTAGATTAGGATATTAGTATAAAAGTTAAGGCTTCTGCCTGTGCAAATGATGAGTCAGTGACAGGAATAAGATGGGGATTAAGCATCTGATTGACTGAGTGCATTTTTAAGTGAGAGTACAGAAGTGCAAAGCTAAATTAAGCACATTGATGGAGAGAGTACAGTGGGACATTATTTATTTATTTATTTATTTTATTTTATTTTACATTTGTTGACCGGGCTAGTCTAGCTGGATATATCTCCATTTTCAGTAGAGGCCCAGGGAGAAAAGCTCCACATAGAACATAACAGTGAGACATACTTTTAATAAACACAAAGAATACAAGTAAGACAACAATAGTAAAAAAAAAACGAATACAAATTGCTAATAATAAACTAGGTGAATCAAATTCACAAAAAGTAAGGTACATTATCATTAAAAGTCCTGACTAGAGATAGGACAGTTTCAAGGGCTACTTAATAATTACATACAGGCTATGCCATAAGGCTCCTACTACAAAAAAAAAAAAAAAAATTAAAATAAAGAGTGGAAGGAGAAGGAGGAGGAAATAAGTAATGTGAGAGGATAGGAAGGAGATAGAAGTCAAGAGATGAGAGAAAAAGAGAGACTAACAAGAGGATATGGGAGAGGTAAGAAAAATAGGTCAGAACAAAGAGTGACTTAAAGGGAAAGGAAAGGTATATGCTAGATATAAAGCACCAGGTGAGGTAAAAGGTCAGGAGAGGGGGGGAGAGAAGTTAGTCAAGAGTATTACATGAGCAAAGCCAGTGATTTTGGAAGTACAGTTTGATTTGTTGTTTGAAGAGGGGTAGGGATGTGATTAGTGTTATATCCCTAGGTAGTAAATTCCATACTCGGCCTGTGGTATTAGTGAATAGTGAGTCACCAGCTAAGTTGTGAGCTTTTATGGGTTTGGTCAAGAGTTTAGAAGAGGAGCGAAGGGAGGTAAGATTGTTATAACGGGGTAAAAGCTGTGAAAGAATTGGAGAATTGGAGAATTATGGATAAACACAAAGCCTAGCCCACTGCTTGCATGAGAACAGGTTAAGGGATAAAGAAGACCAACAGCTCACAACACCGACACCCACATCGCCAACACCAAAAGCCCGACACACGAAATACCGACAACAGCATTACTGCAGAAAAAAGGAAAATAACATTTTCTTTTTTCTGCTAACAGGGGGGCTCCACCCCCCTGCACCCCCTCCCCCCAGTAACTTTAATATACCAACTCTGAGATCGCACTACAGTGCAGGAATGAAAATATTTCCATTCTGCACTATGGAGATTTGCCATTTTCTCATTGTCGGTATTTCGTGTGTCAGCGATGTGGGTGTCGGTGTTGTGAGCTGTCGGTCTTCTGTAGGGGACCCGATTCATCATAGTAAATCCAGTTCTCACAACTAGCATAATGGATCACCTGCTGTCACAGTTGCTGTAGGTGTAGTTATTCTATGCCCTCCCTCACTACCTACTGGAATATGTTGAATTTTAAACTTGACTGGAAGGGCGGACTCACCTAGTAATGCTCTATGCTTAGAATAAATCGGGACAGCATCACAGAGTGTAGTGGGGAGGGTTTTGCTGCAAAAACCAGGGAGTCTGTTAGTAGAGGAAATGAACATTAATAAAGAAAAAAACATATATAGATTCTTGTTTTCAGCATGAGACATACCTTTTCTTTGGTCCCTCAGTTTCAATAATAATGACATTATACATTACTTACTGGTCAGCTAGCCAGGCACAATAATAATGTCCACTCACTTCATGCCTCTCAACCTCTTAGAGCAAGAAATCTCGACAAAGCCATACATAAAAATTGGACAGAGACCAAACAATAGGGACAGTTTTTAAATATTGCTCTTACAAACATAGAAAGTTGATAGAATAACAGGTCATGCATTAGCATGCATTTTCTGAAGGGTATGAATTCTGAAATTCAAATGTCTGTCATTATTTTCTAACTTCAGTGTTTGATGATTTGCCACTAATTTGCCAGAAAACCACAATGTTATGAAAAACGGACCAAAAATAGGAGGCAAAAATCTGGACATTCTGCAGAAATCTGTATAGCTGAGAGGTATGACTCATTTGCTGGCTGAAATATATTTTTAAGTAGAAGAGTGAATTACTTAAAACATGAGGTGCCAAGTTTATAATACCACATTATTATTTTACTAACACATTTTAACAATTGTATTAGGTATGTCTATGGTATTCTCACCTTTCCTGATGTTAATTCTTGCTACTGTGATCTTAAAGCCCCATTAACATCTACATACTGAGCAGATCATTCTTTCACAAGTAATTTGGCCATTTCCCCTACTCCTGAAGTCACAATAATGGAGCTCTAGTGTTCTTCCTTTGTCACACCGACTTCTTTTGTGAGAGGGGACTGTCTTCTCCTTAGTGCAGCCCCTAGGCATCATACATCTTCCCCTGACTATTCAAAACTTTGTTCAATATTTGTTGTTTGTTAAACATGAACTCTGTGAATTTGCTAAATATGGGTATGATAGTAAAAGATAGGGATTACAAAGATATCTGGTCCAGAAGGTATCACTTTTAGCGACATCAAATTAAGCACTGCAGCAGTGTTACTTGGTAACTCATTCATGTGACCTGCAATGCGTTAATTATTTTCTTAACAAAATGTATTAATTTGCCACCACTCAGTTTGTCCTTTATAATTTTATTACTAGGGATGTGTTCCCTGGTGAGCAACTACTTAGAAAAGAACAATTTACCTCTTGTTGCTATGAGTTTGAATTAATGCAGTCCCACCACCCCACGTAACCTATGTTGTCCTCCTACAAAGTTTGACTTGTTTATTTATAATCAAAACAAATACACTACTAATCATAGTGTGATTTTTAATCAATGTACAATTACACCAAACTTAAAGGTCTAAATCTTTGGGTGATCACAAGCTCAAACTAATGACACTCCTAAGGTCATAAATACAATTTTGGGGGGTGGGGGGGCTTTCCCTACACCTCCCCATTACATGGAAGGCAAGCCCTCAAATCTTGATCATTACATATACTAACTTTGAGGTGTCACAAACTTAGAAAAAAAGGAGAAAGTTAAAAAATAAAATAAAATAAAAAGGAAAATAAATAAAATTCGCCTTCTATCAATTCAGGGAACTACAAACAGGTGTTCAGTCTGTGACATAGTCAGACCTAATACACTGAAACAGAAACAACAGGAAACAGACAATCTTCCTGTTTCACCACTTTAATACTTGACAAAGCAGGACATTACAAATTATAGTTTTCCCAAATAAAACTGATACATTTTCCTGGGCATCCCAGTAATGTTCAGCTCTGCACCAAGACACAGTCATATGAATAAAATAATCTACCTGGTACTATTTTGTATTGTAATTTTCTTTGTTTAATTACAAGATGTTGATGATTCCTTTTTGGCTCACCTTTTACCAAAAAATGTAAGTTAAAAAATGATGAGATGAAAAACTTAGACAGAAAAAAATCTTTTTGCAGGGGGGAAGGCCCCTCCTGCACCCCCTTAATGTGGAAGGCAATTTCCCCCCTCCGAAATTATATGGACTAACTCCACAGTCACACCAAAGTGGAAAAAAGTATAATGCCGGCTCACAAATTACAATACACTGAGATGAAACTCACCACATTAACATCGTCACTATGAAGATGCACAATGGAAGAGTAAATGATAACTCATAGGTGTCTGCTTTCTGTCCATATGCTTTATGCATATAGCCACGTGTACACCCAGATAACAAGCACCATCAATATAAAGTACACAGCGCTTATCCATTGAACATTCCGCTGCCTAAGACTCCCACCTATCTACTAAACACCACCCTTCCTCCCCTGTTACTGTTTCTAAATGTTTTTCTTTTCTTCGCCATTACAGTTTTTAAAAACACCAAATGTCTGCAGATTACTTTGTTTCTGATCGTAATTTCTACAGTTGTAAAGGGATCACAAATTGATTTTTGTACTAACGTGACAGTTTTCAGAGCCCTTACATCAGTTCACAACTGGAGACAATTGGTTTCCTCTGGATTTCTTCAGTATTAACACATACATGTAATACTTAGATTAATGAAAAATGAAAAGGGGCAACCTGCCCAGCTTCCAAAGCCCATCTCTGAAACTAAGATACAATAAGTCAAACATTGACAGAACAGCATATCTGTCGTGTGTGACAGCAGCAGCAGTCTGAGGTATACACAGCATGGAAATATTTAGTATTTTCACCTAATGAAGAAGCACATCTGCTCCTGTGCATCCCCAGGTTAACCCTAACCTCTCAGGTAAGAGCAATGCACACTAATACTGGCTAGATTTTGATTTCTCAGATGCTGATTTCTCTCTCAGAAGCATACCTTTGCTAAAAGCTTCATAATAACGTCATCTTTTTCCCCTGCTTCCTGTATTACATACAGCTGCATGTAGTTCTACCATTTTATGTCTCTCAACAGTATTTCAACCTATTTTTCTTTTCTTTAAAACTGTTGTCCTCCCTCCTTCTAACCTCACTATTTTTCATGTTTCACTAAAGCTCATCTCCATAACATCTCTTATCTTAGTAGACACATTATGTACCTTTAATATCCATGGTGCATCTTTGTTACAGCATCCTGTACTATTGTAACACATATTTGCTTACAAGACTGCTTGAACTACTTATAAGTGTTTACTATCTGCTACTGCTATTTTGTCTAACTCGGTTTTGAAATTTAAATATTTATGTCCATATTTTTCTATTGTGTATATTTTTTATATCAAACCTTATATTATTGGCTGCTTTGGTATTTGTGAATTACTTTTCTCAGCATGTTTTTGTTTGGAATACATTATATTTTCTCTGGAGTTTTTTTTTTTTTTTTTACCGGACTTCTGATGAAAATGTGTTTTCAACCCAGTTAGAGTATCCCAGTTAACTGCAAAATAAATAAAATGAAAATAAATTTATAGCTTCTCACTCTGAAACAAGCAATTTAAGCCTAGACAATACAAAGCATCTAACCAAATTAAAAAACAGGCCTCACCTCTATGATCCCGACAGTCAGCAAAGTACTATTAATTCTGACTTGTGTGGCAGTCTCCTATACAACTTCAACTTCTTCCGTTCAAGATGGCTAAATGAAGACGTGTTATCAGCAAACCATCTAAATAGCTCTATCGTCTTGCTTTGTTACTGCACTGCTCATACTGGGGAAGTTGCTAAAGCACAGAGCAGCAAGTTCCTTTTTCTGTCGTGCTGTTCCACTAACAGTTTGTCAGATGTATATCTCATTTACTATAAAAAAGGATTATTGCACACATAACCACAGCATCAGCTGACGTTTGCCAAGAAATTACCTAAACTATATGTCTTTCATTTCTAATCAGTAGCTTCTGTTCTGTAAAATTCAAGACACCACCCATACAGATCAACCTTGAAGGGGACTGACAGTTGAATGTACTGTGTATAAAACTCAAAAGTCAAACAGGAAATACAAATAGCATAAAGAAAGGCATATACTAATTGCTGCTAAATACTGTATACAAATTTTACAATTTCAGTTATTAGCTGTGGCGGAAATTACAGGGAATGGGGAACTAAAAGGCACAAGCTCAACATGCTAAGTGCCACTGAAAAGTTAGGTTTCATTTTATAAACTTTGTAAAGGTGCTGTGTACATATGTGATATACCCACCATCAAATAAATACCACACAATGCTTTGTGAAGGTGCTGTGTACGTATGTGATATACTCACCATCAAATAAATGCCACACAATGTGACAAAATGGCTTTAAATATAAACATGTTTGGCATCTAAGTAGTTAAAAAAATTATAGTTTTAAAACATTAATGGTAATGTTTAATGACACCTGCAGTCCATTAGGTTTGTAGTATCTATCCTAAAATCAGCAAACTGGAATCAGGACTGTGAAATCAGTAGAGTGGTAGGCCATGATATTCAAGTAATAAAAAAACAAAAGTTATGCAAGAAAAATGAGTACAATGATGAATCATTTCTATAAATATATATTTTATTTTATGCATGCAATTATTTATATTATTGTAGGCTGAAAAGGTAATGCATGTGATTTCTTGGATGCTGTCTACTGGGGGCATACAAGTGCAGCATTGTATCGCTTTTGACATGGAGAAGCCCAGGCATATGAAGTATAAGAAAAATAGTTAAACATTACAATAAAAATAGGCAAGGACAAAAAATTCCAGAAGAATTTGCTCTTGGTTGACATGTTAACACTGGCCTCCCAAACTATACAGCTGAGTATTATTGACCAAATCTATTTTTTAAAAAAGGATGTAGAAACTCTGTCTAGACCTTCTGGTCACTGACACATATTAAACTAAGACAGACAGTTTATATTCTGGGAAACTTTGGGGTAAATGTCAAATGACTACTGATGCCAAGTTAAAACAAGGCTAGACAAGAAAAAAAGCTGTTAAGAAAGTCATTTTCAAAAATAAACATACGTTTTAACAATGTTAGTAGAGAAGCCACAAAGACTTTTCCCCATTTTCATCAGCAAGCTTAACATTTCCCAAAAAATGAAAGAAAGTGGAATATTTTAATACAAATGCTTCCACAAAAGTACTCATCTTGAGTCTTTGCCCAATTCCACTGAAATTATAGTGCAAAACACATTTCAAATGGTGTGTACGATTTTTGGCATGTGGCTATTAAATCATCATCATCTTCTTTCGGCTGTTCCCGTTAGGGGTTGCCACAGCAGATCACCTGTTTCTATTTCTTCCTGTCCTCTGCATCTTGCTCTGTCACACCAACCACCTGCATGTCCTCTCTCACCACATCCATAAATCTTATCTTAGGCATTCCTCTTTTCCTGTTACCTGGTAGCTTCATCCTTAGCATCTTTTTCCCAATATACTCAGCATCCCTCCTCAGCACATGTCCAAACCAACATAATCTTGCCTCTCTGGCTTTGTCTCCAAACCTTCCAACCTGGGCTGACCCTCTAATATACATATTCCTAATCCTGTCCACCCTCGTCACACCCAGTGCAAATCTTAACATCTTTAACTCCGCCACATCCAGCTCAAACTCCTGCCTTTTTGACAATGCCACTGTCTCCAACCCATATAACATAGCTGGTCTCACTACCCTCTTGTAGACCTTCCCTTTCACTCTTACAGGTACTCGTCTATCACAAATCACACCTGACACTCTTCTCCACCCACTCCATACTGCCTGTACTCTCTACTTCACCTTTCTTCCACACTCACCGTTACTCTGAACTATTGACCCCAAGTATTTAAACTCATCCACCTTCGCCATCTCTACTCCTTGCATCCTCACCATTCCTCTATCCTCCCTCTCACTCACACACATATATTCTGTCTTAGTCCTGCTGACCTTCATTCCTCTTCTCTCTAGAGCATATCTCCATCTCTCCAGGGTCTCCTCCACCTGTTTCCTACTCTCACTACAAATCACAATGTCATCTGCAAACATCATAGTCCATGGGGACTCCTGCCTGATCTCGTCTGTCAACCTGTCCATCACCATTGCAAATAAGAAAGGACTCAGATCTGATCCTTGATGTAACCCCACCTCCACCTTAAACGCATTCATCACTCCCACCGCAGACCTCACCTCTGTCACACTACCCTCGTACATATCCTGTACCACTCTTACATACTTTTCTGACACTCCTGACTTCCTCATACAATACCACAAATCCTCTCTAGGCACCCTGTTATATGCTTTCTCTAAGTCTACAAAAACACAATGCAACTCCTTCTGACATTCTCTGTACTTCTCCAGCAACACTCTCAGAGCAAACATCGCATCTGTAGTGCTCTTTCCTGGCATGAAACCATACTGCTGATCACTAATCATCACGTCCCTTCTTAACCTAGCTTCCACTACTCTTTCCCATAACTTCATGCTGTGACTGATCAATTTAATCCCTCTGTAGTTATTACAGCTCTGCACATCACCCTTATTCTTAAAAATCGGTACCAAAACACTTTCTCCATTCCTCAGGCATCCTCTCACTTTCCAAGATTTCATTAAACAATCTGGTTAAAAACTCCTAAACACCTCCATGCTTCCACAGGTATGTCATCTGGGCCAACAGCCTTTCCATTCTTCATTCTCTTCATAGCTATCCTTACTTCCTCCTTGCTATAAATGTTTGTACTTATTTGCAGCCAATGTTTGTTAAGTTACATAAATATCCATAAAGAAAACCATGCAATTAAGTGAGAGTCAATTAATCATCTCAGCATATAGCCTATGAAAAATGGAAAAAGCTTTTACCAAGCCTGCTCCAACACACTGACATTTCCACAAGAAATAAGGTACATTTCCTTTCCTACTGAATTTCATGATGCTCTTAAAAACACACAACTAAAAATGCTCAATTCCTCTTCTTTGATAATAGTTCAATATCTCCCATCCCTCCCACGTAACTAGCCAAATTGTGATATAACTAGGACTAAACAAATCCTTAGAAAACACATCCTGAAAATATTTTAAGCTGTTTATGTATACCTCATTTACATTATCTACATTGTGTGTGTGTATGTATATATATATATATATATATATATATAAATATATATATATATATATATATATATATATATATATATATATATATATATATATATATATATATATATATAAATAAAAAATATATAAATAAAATATATATATATATATATATATATATATATATATATATATGGATTCACTTCAGAAGACTGAAAACCCACAATCTCAAATCCCATAAGAGTGACACCCAAAATCCTGAATCCCAAAAGACTGAAAACACACAGGATATAAACACTGACTATATTCCAGTACAAGGACACAGAGAAACAAAGACAAGACAAAGCATATTACTTTCCACCAAGTATGAGCAGGGGGGCAAGCCGCTCTTCACCCCCTGCTACTTAAGTATATCAGCTCCGAGATTGCACTTCACTACACTAACATGAGTTATGTGCAAGTTAGAAGAGAACATTACTAAGGTTACAACAGGCAGTCATGAAACATGGAATGGTATGTTCACCATTTTTTTCTGTGGACTGCGATCTTGAAGATGATATATTTAAGTAGCAGGGGGTGGAAAGTAATATGCTTTGTCTTGTCTATAGCCAATGTTCGTAACCCTTGTGTTTTCAGTCTTTTGGAAACTGAAAAAAGCATCCCAGGACTACTGCATATACCTGACTGACAAATGTCAATAAATAAAAAAAAAAATGCCTTTTACAAATTTATTCTAGATAAGGGGATGCAGCATCTGTTAAAACCCTTAAACACATAACATCCTATTTCCCGATTCCATCCATTGCTTCTCCTGTAATGGGAGTACCATTTTGCTGATGATTTTTCTAAAGTTATTAAAAGAGGGGCAGCATTTAGACTACTATAATAGCAGACAGGAGATAAAAATGTAATTTCGTTTATTTCTATTTGTAGGCTGTGTTAGTCCTACTGAATAAAAGCTCATCTGCAGGGTTGGCTCAGGAAGAAAAGCTCCATGTCAGAAGTAATACAGTAGAAACACATTTATATGACAGTCCAACAGCTGGTCAATACTATTTAGCTTGAAGGTGAAAATCTTGAAATGTAAATCCCAGATATGACGTTTCTCAAAAGTTTATTTTTAGAAGGAAGAGGTAAGTTTCCTGTACTTCTTATGTTTCTACTTCAGCCTGAGGTCGTGTGTCTTCAATTAGATTATATTAGTGGCATGGGAGAAATGGAGAAGAAAGAACACAGGTATTATTTGCAGCTTTTACATTGTTATAGCCTCCAAGTCAGTGAAAGCCACATTTAGCCTTTTTTTTTTGTTTCCACATTATCCAACTCCTTTACAGAGTTCATGTTATTCTGTAAGACTGTTTTACATTATGGAGAATCAGTACAATCAGTAAAATAAAAACACACAGTCAGATCTTGTTACTATATACTTACATGGTGTAGTAGTAAGTATGGGCACATTAGTTAAAATAATGGATTAAGAGACAGTCATTATGTAACCAAGAATAAATCTTTGACATTTCACGCATGCATTTATACAGTTGTTTTACATTCTGAGAGCTTAGTTGTAATAAATGGTTCATCAGGGTGATGATATACTATAGATGTATGAGATGTGCGCTGATCATGCTTATTTCAAGATTTAACAATGTAGCAAGTGTTAACCAGCAGGACAAATACACAAGGAAACTGTAATAATGCTGTAGGAGTTAAGTGTAACAGTGATCACAGCACAGGAATGCAAGGTAGCTGTAGATCATTGAGTGTATTGTTCCTATTCAGCCACTGTAGCTAGATAGCATGTGCATATATGCACTGAGCATGTGCAAGAACAGTGCCATTTTGTACAGTCAGCCAGCATGAATGCAGTCATGAATGGAGATGTACATGCGAGCGTGTTTGAAGTAATGAGTGAATCTGTTAGCTTAAATATAAGTTCTAATTACAGTTCCTGACAATGTTTATGTACAATAAATATCTTGAACTCATACACCACTTCATTCTCTTTTAAATGAATGAGACAAGTGACAGTAGTGTCAGACACGAATAACGGTAGAACATGATGTTTAGCTAGACAGCGAAGAAAAGTATAGTGCTGGAATGTGGAAGTATGACAACAAAGAAATAGTGGGAAAGATAACCTAAGTTACAATGGCAGCAATGTGAAGCTGTAGAGAAAGAAAAGACATAGAGAAGAAAAAGTTTTAACAAATGAGAATGAAATTCTTCCTGGGCTAAGACTGAAATGGGTCCAGGGTGATCAGTGCTGTACCCTGGTTAACAAATTAAAAAGAAAATAAATCCTGAAGTATGATGTATGCATTCCTCAGCACAGTATTAGTAAATATGAGTAAGGAGAGGAAGTGTAAGCCTAACAGACTTGATATTTGAAATAGGCTACACTACACGAAGAGAGCCAGTATACTCTACACTGGTCTTACAAATCTTGTTTAGAGGGAATTGCTATCTTCTGGTATCTATGTACATCAGACAGATGGTTCCAAATTTTTGGAACATACAGTGAAAACAGTGCTTCCTACCTAAGGTACTTTTAGCTGGTTAACTGAAAAGGAGTGCAACCGCCTGCTAAGGTTATACCAGGAAATGGCTTTGCTAAGTAACAGGTATTCCAATATGCATCAAATTCTGTGTCTTGGTTTTAGCTGTGATATTATTGTACTCTGGTGATTGGCCACTCCTAAAGTTATAAGCAATGATATGATGGGAAGAGTTGGCTACAAAGTTAACAATGCTGCTATAGACATTTCGGAGATTGTTTTAAAGTAAGGTAAGGGAAATTAGCTCAAATGGTAGAGCACTGACTTTGCATGTGAGAGATAAAGGGATTAATACCTGCATTTTTTTGGGGAGTGGCATAATGGTTAAGGTCTCACCTTATAGACACAAGGTACTGGGCTTGATTCTGACCTCAAGTTACTGACTAGGCATAAAATGGCCCTTCAAAATAGTTAGCCTAATATTCACTTATGATCCTTTAGTGCATATTTTGGTACATCTAAAATGACTGATCAAAACAGGAGATAAGGAATCAGTCGTAATAAGCAAGCATTGCCTGTAAGAAATCACCCAAAAGTAGATCTGGTTTAGATACAGCAGTGTTATGGTGTGTTTGGAGGGTAACTATCATCAGTTAAAAAACAGGCATTTGTACTCTTGCACAATTAGTATCTTGGTTCCACATGAAGTGATGAATACGAATGTCGAGTATGTTTGCAATAAAGAGCATAGACTTAATCTTGGACATATTAGGGATGAGTACAAAAACACATGACCAAGTCTGAAATTCACTTAGACCATGTAGGAGCAGAGTTTATGTCGTAGAAATGCCTAGTCCAAACCAAAGGAAGGAAAAATCACCTTCATTTTGCAGGTAGATAGACTTTCCACATGTCATTAATATATATGAGTAATGGGTGCAGAAATTAACCTTTTGAAACACTTATTGACATACAATTTTGCGTTTGATGTGTCCGATCAAGTCAAGAGTTCAAAAAATTGTAACGCACTTTATTTAAACAAATAACAGCGTTTTCGCTCCCGTTAATACAGAAGCTTCATCAGCAATAACAGGGCGCCAACTCCCGTAATTTAAAACTTCAAAGTGACGTACAATTGATGAAGTGTTGTAGGAAAAGCCCCACATTTTGATGGGCTTATAACCCATTACCTACAATTAGTAAGTTAACTAGGTAGTAAGTTTGTAATTGTTTGCTTGTTTTATTGTATTTTGTTACATATTTTTATATATGTTTTAAACACATATACTTTTATTAAGACATGTTGTTTTAAATGTGTTTTGAACTGCTTAACTGGAAGTGACATCAATTGTACGTCACTTTGAAGTTTTAAATTACGGGAGTTGGCGCCCTGTTATTGCTGATGAAGCTTCTGTATTAACGGGAGCGAAAATGCTGTTATTTGTTTAAATAAAGTGTGTTACAATTTTTTGAACTCTTGGCTTGATCGGACACTTTTGTTTTGTTTCAACAGTTTACAGTCCTTTTTTCGAATTTTGCGTTTGATAAACTTCTTGTTCATTTGGTTTTAAAGATCCTATTAAATACGTAATTCTTGGACTAAGGGTATACTATTCAATTGATCCTATGTAATTTTCATCTTCATTGTAAACTTGTTTAAAATTGCGTTTCATTTATTTTATCTTCACTGTTGCTCATAACTGTGCAGCATTTCTCCCCGGGCCTTTGCTGAAAATGGGCTCATACTCAGTCGGGCATTCCTGCTTAATAAATGTCAAAATAAATAAGTAGAATTAGCATAAGATCAACTGCATCATGCATCTTGTGTCACACCAGTCACATGCACAGGTAGCAAGGCATTAATTTAGATTGTTCTTAATGTGTTTTGTGTCCCAGACAAGTGCTATGTCCACTCTGTCTCTGAGTATGAAACCATGCTGGTTCTTAGTTAGTATTCCATGTTTGATAAGGTCAGTAAGCAATAGTCTGGATACAACCCTTTTGGGTACACTGGCTAATGAAGTCAACAAGACAATAGGTCTGCATTTACTGAACACATTGGAGGTTACTGTTCTGTTGAATGGCAGCATAACTGCAGATTTTCATAAAAAATGAGCTGTTTTCTCAGCAACTTACTGGTTATTAATAGTGGTAGCTATAAATAGCAGATAGTGAATGTAAGTGGTATATTATCTGTTCTGGCATCAGGAGAATTTAATCCCGTGTAACAGTTTGGTTATAATAGTGTAACTAAATGGCTTTCCAAAAAAAAGTTAAAAAAAAAATATGCATGTTATTTGAATAGCTCTTTCCAATATCTTTGTTTTTTTTTTAAACACCTTTATTGAATTATCACTTGTGACATAGGAAAACTTACATTTATATAAAAATAATCAAATTATATTGGCAAGTTGACATTTACAAACATTATACATCACATTTCATAGATCATAGGAGGTTACTCGGCTATCGACCAAGAGGTTATTTCAAAGCCTAGCCATTTCTTCAAAATGTAATACCAATGATACTCTAGTCAATACCCAGGATTGTATTTAGTAATGAATACCCATGTCCAAGAGGGTTGTGGACACTATCCCTGGTAAGACTTTACAGTGCCCCATCCACTCGTTCAGGTTCCTTTTGAACAGTGTCATAGAGGTGCTTTGCTTCACATAAATTGCAGTCTATTACAAAGATGAGACAGTCATTGGAAGACAAATCCGTCCCTCCAGCATGTCCTAGTCAAGTTGTAGGCCATCTTTAGGTCCCTGGAACGGGTGGCCCTACCCCCGTTTGATTTACAGATGTACAGCAAATTCATTAGGTTTGGGTCAGAGATTGCTCTGTAAGCCAGGTATAAGTCTCCCCTAAGAAGTCTATAGGATACTGTGTAGAAACCTCTGAGATCTCTCCAGTTGCTGCAGGTGCTTTGCTTGGTACTTGCCAAAAGAGCGTTATACTCAATTATGGGCCTGATTAGTAACGAGTATAGAGGGGTCATAACCTCCTTTGTCTAGAGGCAATGCCTTTGCTAATCAAGTGTGCTACATAGAAATCCTTCCTTACTACAGTAGACACATGGTGGTCAAAGTTAATGTCACAGCCTACTTGTGATCCCAGATCCCTACTACCACTTCGTCGGTACATGGGGTATTGTTGTTAATTTGATAGTGTGAAAGGACATTGTTTCTGCCAAAGGAAATGATGATGCACTTCTTTACATTTAGTTTGAGACTGTGACTAAGACACCAGTCGTTTGTCTGCGTAACACCCTCCTGAAGTATACTGATATCATTTGGGGATTTGATAACTGCACCCAGTTTGCAGTCATCCACAAACTTGGTCAGCCACAGCCCCTTAGTTTTGGCCTAAACATCTGAGAAGTATATACCAAAGAGTAGGGATCCAGCACTGACCCTTGTGGCACTCCACTGGTGATAGGTCTGCTGTTTGATGTGGAGTCACCCACTTTGATAATGTATGACTGGTTTGTGAGACAATTGGCAACCCATCTTACAATAAAGGGGTTTATATTCAGTTTGCTAAGTTTATCGGTAATGCCTGAATGTGGGATTGTGTTGAAGGCCTTGGTCAAGTTGAGGTATGCTGTTTGCACAGATTTGTCCTTGTCAATGGCCCTGGTTACATTTTTGAAGAAATCTAACAGGTTTAATAGGTAGGATTTGCCCTTGACAAAGCCAAATTGTGTTGGATGCAGGGTTTGGAGGTCGCCTATGTCTTTATGCATGAGGTCCATGATGTTACATTCCATGGCCTTAGAGATGAGGCTGGTCAGACTTATAGGTCTATAATTCCCCGGGTATGTTGCCAAGCCATTTTTGTGTAGGGGAATAACTGTTGCTGTTCTCCATTCTGCAGGAAATAGCCTGTGGTTAGGCAGTGATTGAACAGGGTACTTAATGGTGGCGCTAGTTCATGTTTTAGTTTGTTTAAAAGACAGCCTGTGATGCCATCTGGCCCCATAGAGCCTGAGTTTTTTTTGCCTTAGACAAGTCTTTACTGACCTGACCTGCAGATATGTAGGATGGGGGGAGGTTGGGGGCAAGGTTTGTGATAAGACTGGAGGAGATAAGGGAGTGAAATTTTTGCCAAATCTGTCTACCAGCAGGTTTGCTATCTCTGTGGGAACAGTGTGTGTGATACCATTAGTCACTAGTTCAGCACATACTTTGTACATAGCTGTAAAAGGCCTTATGGTTATCCTTAGCTGTGATTGCTAAGTTTTTCTGAAAGTTACCCTTAGAGGATTTGACATGTTGTCTTATTTGCCTGTTGAGGCTGAGGAAGGTGCTTTTCCATTGTTGGGGCCTCGTCTTAGTTTTCTTAGCAACTTTTTGAGTTTGTTGTAAAGTTTGTTGATGCTGGATGTCCACCAGGGTGGCTTGTTTCTACTTGGGGCTCTGGATTTGATTCTCTCTGGAACAGCTGAGTCTATATACTTATACAAGTGATTATGCATGGTTTTAGTGTAAGCTTTGGTGTAGTTGACACTTCCAGCAGTGGGTGGGGCTTGGAATGCCTTTATACCTTACCCTAGGAGAGTATAGTTTGCCTTGGTAAAGTTTTTAATCTAGCTTTGCCCTTTGTGAGTTCTAGTGTTGGTGCCACTTCGAAGTTGACTGGTCTGTGGTCAGATATAACTATTGAGGGTCCGACATTTGCGGTAGTGCATGTGTTTCTCATGTTAGTGAGAACCAAATCTAGTATGTTTGTTCCTCTTGTTGGGATTTGAACAATTTGTTCCATGGTATTTGAGTTAACAAAGTCAAGGAACTTTTGCGCTAGTGAGTTAGGGCTAGAGTACATTTCCCAGTTGATGGTGGGATAATTGAAATCCCCCATGAACAGAGTGTTTAGCCATATTTGGATTGACTCCAGTTTGGTTAAGTAGGCCTCATGCACATCATGATTCATGGAGGGGGATCTATAACTAGCTATGACTTGAATCGGTGTCTACCCACAGTAATCTGAACTTGGAGTAACTCCATGGAGTTTGTCCTGTCTAACTAGAGGAGGGGGTGAATTTATCTCTAATATAGAGAGAAACACTGCCTCCTTTGGTTCACACACATTCGTTTTGAGGACTGAAGGTGTGGAAGGCATTGTAGCCTTGCAAGGCCAGGGTACTCTCTGAGGACTTGAACCAGGTTTTTGTGACTGCACAGACATCTACATCCTCCAGTGACAGGGATGCTCCCAGGGTGTGAATTTCTTTGGCTTTGGCTCCTAGCTTTAGCAGCATAGCCCTTATTTTGCTACGATTGGCAATTTTCACATCAGCAATTTTGTTTTTGAGACCTTGCCTAAAAAAGGCATGAGGGGGAAGGCAAGAGCCTTTACCAGCAGCCACAAGCCTAGTGGTGTCAGGTGCAAACCATCTCTGGCAAAGCAGCAAAGTTTGTCAAACATGTCATGTCAGGTTGACAGAAGCTGGATCTCCTTTGAATGACACCAAAAACTAAGCCAATTATTGAAATTGATCATTTTTTGTTTATACTGTGACATCATTCTAGGTGAGGGCAATATGCTGCTCAAGGCTAGGGACATACCTGCCTGGGATACATACTTAGAGAGCTCACTTATGCCTTTCTTCATATAGTCCCATGAGGTATGTCTTAGGACGTTCACTCCAACATGAGCTATAACAGAGTCATAATGGTAATTGTGCCAAGAGACCTGAGTGCATGCAGGATCTGATGAATCCTGGCTCTGGACAGGCAGCTGACTGTGACTTTCTCCTTATCTAACCTAGTGAGTGGGACATCTGTGCGTTCCCACTGAGGAATCTCCAATGACAAGAACATTTGGTTTATGAGTGTTACACCATGAGGGCTTGGTAGGTGAGACACTGGTGTTGCTGTGTGTCTTGGGTGCTGTGGGAACTGTATTAATTGTAGCAGTCTTGTGTTTTTGAGGTCTCTGGTGTTTTGTTAAGTTTTTAGAGAGAACCTCCATATATGTTGATTTATTTGCTGGATGCGTACTATGTGTATGTGTAGTGGTACTATGTGCATGAGTAGTGGTGGGTGAGTTGAAAACCTTTTCAGTGTTACTGTTTCAAGTGCTAGACAGCAGGGATTCAAGATTCTTGGTGTAGATACATATTTTGCACTCTGTACTAGAGTGAGTTACTAGTAGAGGGTTGTCAGTGTACATGATGTAGTTGCTACACTGTCTCAGGAGACCCAAGTCAACAAGGCTGGCAGGTGAAACAGGGGTAGTCCAACTGTCCATAGTGCTAGTTTTGAAGAACTGTTATCACAAATGGGGTGTTTTCAGGACTGATCTAGGAGGTGCTCTGTAGATGGGTATTTCTGATGGGTTTTTTGGCTGGGGTTTAATATGTCACAGCTCACTAGCAATACTTCTTAGACAGGAAATGTACTAAGGATGAGAAACACACTAATGTACTACAACTGCATCTAAGGGAAAATCTGTCAAAATTATCTGTCCAGGTATGGCACACAATTAGTGTTGAGGGATACACAAACAAGCAGAAACCTGTTCAAATGTGGGGCTTAAATACCAGAAGCTAAAAGCTTACAAAAAATAAAAAAAACTCAGAAAAACAAATGATGGTGCTGTATCTAGTCCCTACACCAATCACCCTTCACCAAACAGGTTCCAATCAGTACACTTCTTTCACAAGGGTGTAGAAGGGACCCTTAAAATCAAAGATAGGTTGGAAAATGTGCTCAGAATACAACACCCACTACAAATAGACCCAGATGCAGCAAACCTATATCTGGACTATGCTACAGCCACTAACTACGCTAATTTAGACAGGGAACATCAAACAATGTTTTAAACATCAGCAAAACAGCAGTCAAACAATAGAAATGTTTTAAACAGCAGAAAAAAAACAGAAAGGAGACACTAAAGAATGTTTAAACAGCAAACAAATTAATTATTTAAAACACTGCTTGGCAAGAAAACAGAACAAACAGAACAGATGCTTTTCAAACAGTGAAAAGTAGTAACAATTACTATGCAATTAGTGGAAAAAGCAAAAAAACTTTGCAAACAGTGAAAACAGCAATAAAATATGATTTAACAGGCATAGTAAGGCAGACAAATGCAGTACAAACAGTGCAGGTTAGTTTACAGTGTTAAAATACAGTATTAAATAAGCAGAACACAATAAAGAGTGCAGTAAGTAGTATAAGCAAGCAAAAAAAAAAAGCAGGCAACTTATGGTATTTGGGAAGCTCAGAAGCCTCAAGTCATCTGGTATTGCAGCTCAGAGTTGTGGCTGGTAGCCCAGTTCAAACAAGCAGAAACCTGCCCAACTATGGGGCTTAAATACCTCAAGCTAAAAACTAAAAAAAAAAAACCTTAAAAAAAACTCAAGAACCATTTAGGGTGATTACTCCCAGCCCTAGACCAATCACCCTTCACCAGCCAGTTCCAATCAGCACACTTCTCAAACAAGGGTGCAGAAGGGACCCTTCCAATCAAAGATGGATTTAAAAATGTGCTCAGAATACAACAGCCACTATAATCTAAGGAATATCGCATAAAGTATTCAATTTCTGCCTTCTCTTAAATGGCATTCCTCCTCCAAAACATTATCTGCATGTATTTTTCCCACAAATTCCATTTTTTTTCTATGTAATTTATTCCTACCCTTTTATAAAGATCCCATTTCCTGTTCTTTTATCAGTTACAATATTCACTACTTCAGGTATAGTTGGTTTAGATTTTGATTTCTATTTTCTAGTAATTGTTTTTTTGACAGCCACCAGAATTAAACTTAACAAGGTCTAATTACATCTAGGCAATTCAGATCTTTTATCTTTACTCAAAAAATAATTTCCTTAGTTATACTGATTTGCTCACCCAGTATTCGTGACAGAGGGCTCTGTAGGGAATTTTTAAAGTCTGCCAACTTATTATACTCCCAAAATATATGTTCCCAGTTACCTCTTTCGTCCATATCACAAATCCAACATTTGTCATCTACCTGAGGAAAAAACTTTTGGAGTCTGCTTGGAATATAAAAGTATCTATGCAAACACTTCCAGGCAAAAATCCTAAACCTTCTAGATTTTGTTACATATTTGGGAACTACACATATTTCCTCCCATTGTTTCTTTGTGGATTGCTTATCTAATCTCCCTTCCAAATCTTTTCTGAACTCTTCTGATTGATTGGTATAGTTATTGTGCAATACTGTATTTTCCCTATTAACTTCCCTTTTTTAACAACAAATTATGTTGCTAAATTCAAATAAAAACTCAAGTAGCGCAGGTCTTTCATTTAGGATTCCCCTATCCACTTCTCTTTGTCTGTACTCTGGTATCGGGTCTATGACAATGGATCGAATACACTAAATATCGAATGGCTAGAAAATCAAAAATGCAGGTAATAGAAACCCATTTTGTGGGGGGCTATACCCCCACTAAATATATATATATACTAACTCCAAGATTGCACTACAGTGAGGAAAGGGCAAATTTCCCAATTTTCACTGTACCGTGATCTCATAAAATGAGTTTCTATTACTTGCGTTTTCGGTTTTCGGGCCGTTCAATATTTAGTGCATTCAATCCATTGTTATAAACCCTCTGGTATCAATCCCTGATAGGGAAAGCGATCACTCGCCTGCAAGCCAAATGTCTTCCTGGCCTCTTCCCAATCTATTACCTTTCTTTTTCTAATTATTTGTTCTGAATACCTTTGTTCCTTTGCCATCTTCCTCCAGTAGATTTTAGCCCTCTCTTGTCTATTCTCTGTAGTCTAATAACAGTCATCCCCATCAGAATCTCCTTTCTCCATTCCCATACTGGCTTAATTCTTAGTATACTTTCTGCTACTTTATGAATATAATATTCTGCATGAGTGTTGTTATACTCCTTAGGGATCTGTGTCCAAATTCCATTCCTTCATTATTTATTGAATTACCTCCCTGCTGCATCATCGTCCCTTTCCACTTTGAACTGTAGCTTTCTGCTGGTGATATGTATAAAAGTCTTAACTGTGTAGCTCTAAAACATCCCTTCAAATCAGGTAATCCTAAACCTCCTTGCTCACTTGGGAAGGATCATCTTGCCCTCTTCCCTGCCCAGATAAAATCCTTCAGCACATTATTAATCACTATCTACAACTTCTCATCTGGTTGATAAAAATATGCCTGACCTAGATATAAAACTAAAGTGACTACAAACATTTTACTGCTTGTATCCTGCTATCCATATCCATAGGCAAGAGCTTCCATTTTCTCAATTTCTGTACTATCTTTTGTTTAGTCTCTTCCTACATATTCTTAGCTGCCATAAATAAATCTGCTTTTTTAGACAAAAAACATCTTTATTAAATTTTCATGTATGACAGTCAATCTTACATTTATATAAATGAAAGCAAATCATAACAATACAATCTCAGCTGCAAACATTATACCTTACAAACCATGCCAACACAACTGTAGCTGAAAACATTATACATGACTTTTAATATATCTAGTAATTGTCAGTCATCCATTACATAGCTCATTCATATCCTGCTTTCCTTAAAACCTTGTTCTTCAGCTGCATGTACTGATCCCACAGTTCACATTTTTCCTATGTAATTTGCTCCTACCATTTTCAAAAGATCTCAGTTCCAGTCATTTTATCTCTGTTACCATCTTTGTTACTTCTAGAAAAGTTGGTTTAAACTTTGATTTCCATTATCTAGTAATTGCTTTTTGGCAGCCATCATAATTAGACTCAGCAAGGCCTTACGATGTCTAGGCAATTCCAATTCTGTATCAGAGCTCAAAAAATCATTTCCCTAGTTACTCCAATGTGCTCACCCAGCATCTCTGACAGTGCAGACTGCAGGGGATCTTTAAAGTCCGTCAACTAATTACATTCCCAGAACATATCCTCCCAGTTACCTCTTTTTTCCCCATCATACTTGCAACATTTGCTGTCTGCATGAGGAAATATTCTTAAGAAGGAGCCTGCTTGAGGTATAGAAATACCTATGTAAACACTTCCAGGCAAAGATCCTAAATCTTCTAGATTTTGTTGCATAATTGTGAGACATGAATATATCCCCCCCATTGTTTCTTTAATTGCATATCCAACCTCTGTTCCTAATCAATCCTAAACTCCTCTGATTGATTCTTATAGTTATCATATAATATTTTATATGCTATACTAATTATTCCTTTCTTAATGGCAACTTCTGTTCTAGATTCTACCAAAATCTCTACCAGTGCTGGTCTTTCATTTAGGACACCCCCACTATTTCATTCTCTTTGCCTATACTCTTAATATCAATCCTTGATATGGAAGGCAATCTCTAACCTGCAGTCAAAATAAGTAATTGGCGTCTTCCCATTCTATTACCTTTCCCCATCTAGTAATTTGCTCCCGATACCTTGGTTTCTTTGCAATTTTTCTCCAATATATTCTCGCCCCTCTTGCCTATTGTCTGCATCCCTAATTGCAGTCATCCCTATCGGCAGAATCTCCTTTCTCTATTCCCATATTGGCTTTGTTCTTAGAATGCCTTCTGCTACTTTAAGAATGTAATATTCTGTATGATTAATATTGTTCTCCTTAAATGTCTGCATCCAAAATCCCAGTCTCTCCCTGTTACTTGAGCTTCCCCCTGTTTCATCATCATCTCTTTCCACTTTGAATTATGATTTTCTGCTTGTTCTATGTATAGGAGCCTTAACTGCATTGCTGTGAAATACCCTTCAACTAGGGTAATCCCAATCCGCCCTGTTCTACTAGAAGAATAAACTTATCCCACTTGAATCTTGCCGTCTTCCCCGCCCATATAAAATCCTTCAGCTCTTTATTAATTACTATCCTCAACTTCTCCAGTTGATAAAAATATGCCTGACCCATGTCTAAAACTAAAGAGACTAAAATATTTTAGTTGCTTGTATCTTACTATTGATATCCATATAACAGAGCTTCTATTTCCTCAGTTTGTAAATTATATTTTGTTTAGTCTCTTCCCACATATCCTTAGCTGCCCCACCTGTATCATTTTTAACCCATACTCCTAAATATTTCATTTTCTCATGTACCCATAATAATGGATATTGCTGCACTAATTTGTATGTGGGTACATAATTTACCACTATTGCTTTTGCTTTAGCTTCATTAATTTTGTACCCCAAAAAGGTTTGAAACTGTCTCAATATGTTCCACATCCCTGTAATGTCCCCTTCTAGTTTTACCAGGTATAAAATAATGTCATCTGCAAATACAGCCAGCTTTTTTTGATTACCATATCAATTATATTCTTGAATTTCTGAGTCCCTTATTTTCTTTGCCAATGGTTCTAAATATAATGCAAACAACAAAGGGGAGAGATGACACCCCTGCCTGGTTCCTCTGCTCAAGCAGAGATTTTCAGGACACCACACACTTTAATTTTCACTTCCAATCCCACATATATCCCCCTAATCAAACGTATAATTTTATCAGAGAATGCCAATGCTTCCATTGCTCTGCTCATAAAGTCACAGCGCTTACTCTGCATCAAGGCCTGCCAACAAAAGTGGTATTTTCTTACAGTCTGCTTCCCTCTGGATCATCACTGCTCTATTAATGTTGTCAAATGCTCTGCCTCCCCTCCACAAAACCACATTGATCCATATCTATCAATTTTGGCATCACTTTTGCCATTCTCTAGCCATTATAGACACTTTATAATCATGGTTTAGTATTGAAATGTGTCTGTATGAAGCTGGATCTTTACCCTCTAAGTATTACAGCTACCACCACTTTCTTCCTGGATGTTGGTACTTCTCGTCTTAAAATGCTGCTAAACAAAACCTTCCAGATCTTTTTCAGTTTTTCTCCACCTATCTTCCAAATTTCCACAGGAATATCATCTATTTCTGGGGACTTTCCTGTAGATTAATTATATATCACCATTTTTATCTCATCTCCTCCTATCCTGTTAGTAATTGAGCCTTCTCTACCTCTAACCATGGTATATTTAATTCTTCCATAAACATTTCCATTTGTACCTTTTGTTGATTTCCATATTGCTCTGCTTAATACAGACTTTTATAGAACTTTCAAAAAAATTCTAATACATTATTTCTACAGGATCCCTTGTTATAGGTTCCCTAAGCTTGGTGACAGCCCCTTCTATTTTCTGATGCCTGAATCTTTGTGCTAGAAGTTTTTGCACTCCAGAGTTATCAAAAAAACAGTTGCTTAACAGCAGTCATTTTAAAATATTGCATATTATCAAGGTAATCCCTTATTTTTTGTTTAGCATTCTGCAGTTGCTCCTCTTCTTGTTCTGTGAGATTCCCCCCATTTTGCAATACTTTAACATTTGTCAGTCCCTCTAAGTAATTCTTGTTTCTTCTTAACCATATCTCCCTTTCTTTTATTTCCACCCTATTTTTAAATGGCAAGTACAAATATGACACAGTCATTGTCCATGCTGGTGTGAACGACCTGAGATGTACCTCCCTGGACTACATGAAAAGAGACATAGAGGAGCTCTCTGATTATGTAGCCCAGGCAGGTATGACCCTAACCCTGAGCAGTATCCTTCCTTCACCAAGAATGATGCCACAATATAGAGACAAGATGATCAGCTTTAACAATTGGCTTAATGTCTGGTGTCATTCAAAGGGGATCCAGTGTCTGTCTGCCTGGGATGACATGCTTGACAAGCCACGCTGCTTCGCAAGGGACGGCTTGCACCTGTCACCCCTGGGATTCCGGATATTGGCTAAGGCTCTTGCCACCCCCATAGTGCCTTTTTAGGCAAGGCTCAAATTCTAAACCTACCACCCTAGAAAACAAAAATGGGAAGAAACTGAGGGTAATGCTGCTCAATGCCAGAAGTCTAAATCTCAAAATGCACGCACTCGAGGCCCTTCTCAGTATGGAGAACATCGATGTCTGTGCTGTAACTGAAACCTGGTTCAAGGCTCCTGAGAGCACCCCGGCACTATTAGGTTTTACCTCATATCATGCGTTCCGGCCCCAAAACCCAGACCACACCACAAAAGGAGGGGTGTATCCATATTCATAAAGGATACCCACACCTCCAGGTTGGTGGCAATGCACGGCCGGAAACCATCCAGGTGCAACTAACCATAGGCAAAACTGCTCTACAAATTGTAGCATGCTACAGGCCACCCTCTCAAACTCAGGAACCCCACACAGCCTTCCTGAAGACACTGGAGGGTATAAATGTATCTCCAAACACCATCATATTGGGTGACTTCAACTACCCGAATATAGACAGGGAACATTACTCAAGCCCTAATTTTCTAGCCCAACGGTTCCTGGAGTTCATAAATTCAAATGCCATGGAACAGCTAGTCACTGTTCCCACAAGAGGAGAAAATATACTAGATCTCATTGTCACAAACATGGGGACAAAATGCTCCACACCGGAAGTATATCCCTCATTGGTGAGATCTGATCATAAACTAATCTCACTGGAAATCCACATCCCGCCCCCACCCCAAACGAAAAAGACCATAGTGAAGAACTTCTCTAAAGCAAACTTCACACTACTCAAGACTGGTGTGGTATCCTTCAAGGCCCCTGAGCCAGAGGAAACCACAACCCAAGCTGGAAGCCCTTACAAATGCCTTCTATGAACACCTCCAGGACTGCATGGATCAGGCAATCCCAAATAAAACCAAGACTCTTTCCACAAAGGGCAAACGTCCAGTCTGGTGGACCCCAGCCATTAACAAACTTTACAATAAGAGGAGAAAGCTATTACATGATAGAACAAAATCCATAAAAGGGAAGTCACCCCTGATCATTATTAGTAAAAAAATACGAGCACTCATAAAATCAACTAAGGCCAATTTTGAGAGAAAAATTGCCATGGATTCAAAGGACAATCATAAGGCCTTTTTCAGCTATGTTAGGAACCTGGGTGGAAACTCCCAGATATGCTCAGAATTAGTCCAAAATGATACAAAAATTACTGAACCCACAGACATTGCCAACATACTGGCAGACAGGTTTAGTGCAAACTTCACCCCCCCCTCCTAAAGGAGAGATAACTATCCCAGCCGAGTGTAGCCTCCCGGACATCTCAAATGCGCAGGTGAAAGCTGCTCAATCTAAAGCTAAAAACACAGCATCAATGGGACCGGATGGTGTCCCCGGCTGTGTGCTACATGAGCTAAATGAGGAATTAAACCCGCACATAAGGCAGCTGTTTAATCTCAGCCTTACCACAGGATACGTGCCCAAGGAGTGGCGTACGGCAACTGTGGTCCCACTCCACAAAGGCGGCGCCTCTACGGACCCTGGTAATTACCGCCCCATAAGCTTAACAAGTCTAGTCTGCAAAGCTATGGAGAGAATCATAATGGAGTTTATAAGCAAAGATATACGGGACTTGCAGACATTGGACCCGACCCAGTTTGGCTTTGTCAAGGGAAGATCATGCCTTTTGAACTTGGTCGACTTCTTCAAAACAGTCACCAAGGCCATTGATGAGGGAAAGGCAGTCCATACAGCCTACCTTGACCTTGCAAAGGCTTTCGACACAATACCCCACTGGTATTGTAGAAAAACTTACCAGCTTAAATGTAAACCCATATGTCACAAGATGGGTTGCAAACTGGCTTAAGGACAGAACCCACAGGGTTAGAGTTGCTGGCGCTGTGTCAGACTCCAAGCCGGTCACAAGTGGTGTCCCACAGGGCTCGGTCCTTGGTCCCTATTGTTTGGCATCTACTTCTCAGAAGTACAGGCCAACATGGGAGGACTTTGGCTGACAAAGTTTGCAGATGACTGCAAACTGGGCGCCATAGTGGAAAGTGCATCGGACACGGATATCCTTCAGAAGGGACTCACGGAAACAGATAGCTGGTGCCAGAGCCATGGCCTGAAGTTAAACGCCAAAAAATGTATAGTCATACCCTTCGGGAAAAAGAAGGTAACCCCAAGCTACCATATAGGTGGCAATCCACTAAGCACAGAAGAGGTTATCAGAGACATGGGGACCCAGGTTGACAGTGGCCTTTCTTTTGACACTCACATTGCTAAAGTGGTTAGAAAGACCTTCTACATTGCCCACCTGATCATGAAGGGATTCACATCCAGATCTAGTGAGGTCATTGTTCCCCTGTACTCTCCACTTATCAGACCAATGATCGAGTACAATGCCCCATTCGGGATGTATCTCACCCGACATCTGCAGCAATTGGAGAGACCCCAAAAGTTCCTCACCAAAAGGATAAAGGGACTCCAAAATCTGTCATATGCTGCCAGATTGAAGAAACTCAAGCTCTATTCAGTCGCATACCGTCTGCTCAGAGGTGACATGTGCCTGACATACAAGGCCATGTCCAACCCGGAATTAATGGACATGCTCCACCTCAAAAAATCCAAATCCACCAAAACCACTAGAGCAAGCGACTTAAACCTTAGCACGGCTATAAATAGGACGTGCTGGAGGGATAGATTTATCACTCAGAGACTCCCTATGCTGTGGAATAAAATCCCGGTCCATGTGAGGCAGAGCACCTCGCTGACTCTGTTCAAGAGAAATCTAGACCTGTGGATGGGAGATCGCAGGTTTACCCCGGGAATCATATCTGTGTCACTGCTGGACAGAGGCACAACAAACTAATGGGCACAGTATTTTTTCATATAAGGGGTGGCGTAAGCCACAAAAATTTGGGCTAGGCTTATAAATGCCTTAGGGCAGATAGCCTAGTATAAACCTATGAACCTATGAACTTAATTTTATCCCACTCCCTAGCTATACTTTCAGAAGATAACTAAATCCTTTTTAAGCCATACTCTGAAATACTTAATTTTATCATGTCCCCATAAATATAGGTATTGCTGAATCAATTCATGTGTGTACATAGTTTATAGCTATAGAGCTATAGCCTTTATTTTATCTTCATTAATTTTATATCCCAAAAAAAAAAAAACACGGAAATGCTCAGAATATTCAACAGTACTGAGATGTCCTTTTCTGGTTCCATCAGGTACAAAATAATATCATCTGCAAATAAAGCCAACTTTTCTTGAACACCATACCAACCATATCCTTGGATTTCTGAGTTTCTTATTTCTTTGCCAATGGTTCTAAATTTAATACAAATAACAAAAGGGAAAGAGGACAATCCTGCCTGGTTCCTCTGTCCAGATACAACTTATCAGAGAGGAACTCACCCACTTTGATCTTTGCCCTAGTCCTTCATATATAATTTCTATTAACCTTATTACTATATCAGGAAATGAAAATGCTTCCATTGCCCTACTCGTAAAATCCCAGCTTTCTTTGTCAAATGCTCTCTGTGCATCAAGACCCATCAATAATAGCAGTATTTTCTTACATTCTTCTTCCCCCTGGATCATCATCATGCTATTAATGCTGTATAATGTTTGCCTCTCCTCCAGAAAACCACATTGATCTATATTGATCAAATATTTCTGTGTATGCGTTTTCTTGATTTCCCAGCTTCTTTGCTTTATACACATTTTCATAAAATTTCCAAAATATCTCTAATATTGCTACAGGATCTCTAATTATTTATTTATTTATTTATTTTTTTGTTATAAGCTCCTTGAGTTTGGCAACAATCTTTTCTACTTTCTTTTGCCTAAGTTTTTGTGCCAAAAGTTGTTTGTGCTCTGGAGTTATTAAAAAAAAACAATTTGCTTAACAGCAATCTTTCTAAACTCACACATTTTCAGGAACTTCTTTATTTTCTCGTTAGCACTCTGCAATTGCGCATCTTCTTGTTCTGTGAGATTCCCCCTTATTTTGGGATACTTTAACCTTTGTCATCTCCTCAAAATAATTCTTATTACTTCTTAACCAGATCAATTTTTCTTTTATTTCTACTCTATTTTTAAATTCCACTTTCATTTTATCCCACTCACTAGCCGTAACTTCTGAAGTACTTCCTATCTTTCCTAATAACTCCTGGATAATTTCCACTATACATTCCTTAAATTCCTCTCTTTTTAACAGGTAGGTGGGAAAGTGCCAGTGTCTCATCTTTACATCATTACCCTGCATTTTTATCTTACTAATTATTAGTGCATGGTCTGAAGTAGTTATTGGATGTGTATCAAATGCCTCAATTAAATGGATATGTTCCTGGGAAATTTAATTTCTGTCAAGTCTAGCCTAATTACTGTACCTTGGGGAATAATAGGTAAATTCTCTCGGAAATCCTACTACTAAATTCACGTCTTTCACACCAAATATTTGCAAACATTTCTTCAGAAATCAACCCTTTTTTGTTATATTTTCCATTTTAGGCACCCAACATCCATCTTCATTGCTGCAAATCAAATTCCAGTCCCCAGCTATAAGCAATATTCCCTGCTGAAAGCTGATTATTCCTCCCATTTTTTTAAGCTCCAAAATAGCGGTCTTAGGTGGAATATGAATACATGCCAGCATCCCCTTACTACTGTAAATCTGCCATTATTATCGTTTTTACTCTTCTACCACTACTGGAGCTCCTCTGGCAAATAATGTAAGTACTCCTCTTATCCTTTGCCCATAATATTCTGCAGAATATCTATCTTGAAATCTTTTTTTTATAAAACAGACATGCTCGGTTCTTTCCAAATGTGTCTCTTGTAGCTTTACGATTTGCACATTGCATTTCTTAATATAATTATTTTTTCTTTTTTTTTTGTCTATACCTGTAAGCGCATTCACATTCCAAGACAATATGTAGAAAGTCACCATTATGGCAAGAAATAATTATTCCCACCTATTATATATGGCAGCTTTTTAAATATATATTTACATATTTACATCTTTTGTGATATATGCACCCATTAATGTTTGTCAGGTTAGTCCTTTATGAAACATTAATTATTATGTCACTTTGTAATACTTTATAATACCAACAACTTTAAGCAAGTTAAGCGTAGTTACTACTAAAATAACTTAGCTATATAACAGACGGCACTTACTATGCGATACAGCTTACAGCTTTTAATGTACAAGGTTTGCTTTTTGATACAGATGATGATTCTCCATTTACCTTGGAGCTAATGTTCCTACAAAATACCAGAACTAACACCATTTACTTCTACAGTCCTTTTATAGTCATTTGGATCCTGTCTATGAAAGCAATCTTTTGAAGTCTTTGATGTCATGCAGTCTGCTGATAAGCTGATTTTTGTTCAGTTTCAAGGTGCATTATGTGACAACCTTTAAGACTTAGGGAGTTGTCCTTGTCTTTGGTCATCCTTGCAACTATACTAGTCAGGAATTCATCCTTATCTGCAGTTCCTTCTGCAGCTGTACTAGTCATGGAAAAATGATTGCACAGCATGGATGCCAAACATATATAGTAATTAACTACTCTATTTTTCCTACTTTTTCTACTTCTTTTCAGCTAAGAAAATTTAACCCTTTAATATATATGTAAGTGTTTAAATGTATATATTCTAACAGTTCCCCCTTTTGTTTTAAAACACAAAACAGTTCACATTAATATGTATTCTTTGGTCAGATCATAATCATCATGATTTACACAAAACATATTAGGAAACAAAACCTTTAGCTTTCCTTTGATACAACAGGTTAAAGCACAATTTCACAAGGTTAGTACAATGATAACAAACATTACTACCAGAACCGGGTGTATAATCCAGTCTAACAGCTGTTTTCTTTTGCAGACCATTCTGTAAAAATGTCCCACCAATTATGGGCTATGTATTGTTTTTCAGATAACTTGATTTATTTCTTTTTTTACAATCACAGAACTTAATTCATGACTTAGAATTGTTTTATTAACCTTTTGCAACTGTTGAATTAACTGTTCACTTTTGTTAATTACCTCATACAAAGAATTTAGAGACAGACTAATATTTACAAGAGGCGATACTTGAGAAGTTTATTTAAAAGACACAGACATTTTACTTTGTGGGGTAAACACAAGGTTTGTTATGCCACACTAAATGAGTGATATTACTAAGACATCCCACAAAGGGTGTTTGCTTAGAAAAACTCATATTTTCATTTGTTACAAAACAAACGATTTGAGGAACAATCTCTGTGAACATTTCAAAACTTGACTGCAAAATTGTCCATTTACACAGATTTACAGAGTGTTGTAAAAAACATTGTTCATACACTGAAGAATGCTGTCTACATATCAAACCATTTTGCTCTACAGCATACGCCATGCATATTCATTATTTACCATCAGTTTTGCTTGCACAGAATTTTTCTGCATTTCGACTGTAATGTACACTTAGTCCCCTCCACAAACTTAATGACATTAATATTAAACTGAAGCCTACTAATCAAAGATTCATTAAAACATTGTAGAAATTCCTTCTGAAAGTTAACATGCTCTTTTTGTGATGCCCATATAGTGGGTGACCATTGTGCTTGCAAGTACACAATTTGTGAAATATTTTGGCCTGTTAATTTTAATATATTTGCTAGAATTTCTACATCAGTTGAATTCAATGCACCTAAACCTGTTCCCATCCCCCTTAAAAGAATATTGTAGCATGCTCTTTGTCTCCTGCAACCATCATTAGGAGGGAATGAGATACTAAAATGTATTACTGTTTTCTGGTATTCATTTCCTACTATCATATATGCTGATGGTATCCTGATTACTTGATTAGACTTGGCTGTGGGAGTATTATTACAGATATATATATATATATATATACATACACACACACACATACATATATATTTATTTTTTCCCCCTGTAGCTCTATTTCAGACCCTTTTGCAGCATTATTCTACTGTGGCATGCTTTATAGCAACCTCAACTGTATGTAGAAATCTGCTGAATTTTTTTGCTTTGTCTTTTGCAGTTCTTTTTTTAAGCTGGGCTGTTGAAGTAGTGTGTTGTAAATTAGTCTCTGTCAGCTCAGCTAATTCATCTTCTCTATCCTGCAACTACTGTTTAAGGTCTGGAATTTCTTTAACTCTTCACTGACCATTTTTTTCTTGTCTTGTAATTGCTATACAGTGGCATCATTCCACTTGTGTACATAGTCTCTAAAGGGTGTAACAAGATCTACAAGAGATTCTGTTAGTAAGTGATCTGACTGTTGTCCTAACTCAGAAATTAATGTTTCACACATGGTGACAGGACATAACTGTTTAACATCTGGATATAATGTAAGTGTATCAACCCTATGTGGTTGTTTATCATCAGAAGATATTTTTCTACAGTTAAACTTTCCAATAATTGTCTGAACTGTACTTTGATGACATTGCACACAGAAAGCAGTTTCACATGACTCACACAATAAATATTTACTGTCACATGCCACATTCTTTTGTTTGAGATACCAATCAAATGTTGAAACCCATTTACAAAATGCCTGCACGTCGACTTACCCTAGTAAGGTGTTACATTTAGCAATATGTTGTCATACCATTACTGCAATTTGCCCCAAATTTTGTCTGGTCTGTCTGCTACATTGAGAGTAAATCTCTGTTTACATTTCTTACTATGATCCATAATGGCATCCATACTGTATGTGACACAGAAAAATGTCTTACCATACAACAGATAGACAGGTGATCAAGCTGTTAACTTGCAGATGGCTGGAAATTTCCCCGTAGTCACTCGAAAAGCTGGTGAAACAAAACTGGCAGTTGCAGATTTGAAAACTTGGAATTCGCCGACTTGGAGAATTTATTGCACTGCGATCTTACTGCATGGCAGGTTCACTCCAGATTCAGATGTCTGAAAACTGTAATGCTGCAAGCTGCATAAGACCAGGGTGCTCCTATTCAGGACTCACGTAGTATACATAAATGTTAGATACTGTACCTTTACTGGAGTGACCCTATACAGGGCACCACTCCCCTTGTGTTCAAATACAGGCTAGGTTCCCCAATGAAAAATTCATTATTATGGCACTTTGTAATACTTTATAATACTGTAGCAACTTAAGCACAGTTGCTAATAAAATAACTTATATGTATAACAGACGACACATACTATCTGTTACAGCTTTTAATGCACAAGGTTTGCTTTTCAATACAGATACAGATGATGATTCTCCATTTACCTCAGAACTGATGTTCCTACAAAATACCAGAACTAACACCATTTACATCTACAGCCCTTCTATAGACATTTGGATCCTGTCTATGAAAGCAATCTTTTGAAGTGTTTGTTTGGTGTCATGCAGTCTACTGATAAGCTGATTTTTGTTCTATTTCAAAGTGCATTATGTGACAACCTTTAAGACTTAGGGAGTCGTCCTTGTCTCGGGTCATCCTCGCAGCTGTACTAGTCAGGAATTCATCCTTATCTGCAGTTCTACTTGCAGCTGTACTAGTGAAGGAACAATTATTACACAGTATGGATCCACACCACAGGGAGAAGGAGCCTTCACGAATGCTTAAAAAAAAATTCTTTAATCCTTGGCAAAAAGAGTATATGAGCACTTTCGTTTTAAACCATAAAACTTCATCAGATACAAATAAAAGAGACTCAATCCTGTGTTTAAATATCCTTCTGTTGCATTGAGAGCACACCCCACCCCTGTTGAGTCATTTTGATTTAAAAAGACATGTCCCTCTATAAACCAAACAGAAAGAATTATAGCAAAACTGGTATAAAAATATTCCTACTTGAAAAAACTTAAAGGTTGCAACCAGAAACTGTATAAAAAATGTGTATATATATTGACTTGGTCACAGTCATCCACATCCCCTAGTACAGTATTACATCTCCTAAAAAACTTTTTTAATACAAAAATTTTAATGCATTTATGTAAATATTTATAAAATTAAAAGCAAAACACCATGATAATACTGCATTTATACAGCGTTACTAAATGCATAAGTTAAATCTTTTGTTTATTCATGCTGGTTAGTTTTATTGTTCAAGTGACCTTAACTTTAATATTGGACTAAGGCTGACAATGTCATTGCGGCCTGGAAACCTGTAAGCCTCTAACTTTAAAGTGTTTTGTTTCTAATTTTATAAATATTTATATAACTTGAAGTTTTTTATGGATCTAAATGGAGAGTCTGAGGCAAATCTACCTATTTTGTTATAGCAGGGGGTTAAGTTTAGTTCAGTCTGCTTTTCTAAGGTTGGTAAGAATAGAGGAAGCATAGAAGAGGGTGGAGATCAGATGAGTGCAGGATATGGTTGACTTTGTATGTTTGGTAAGATAATGTCCATTTCTATAGAGGGTACCTAGTTTTTATGTACTTTCTTAATAGTCTGAGAGATATGAGTATCAAATCTGAAGTTATCAATCTCTAAGTACTCCAAGAGTGACTGGTAAAAGGGGTGAGAGTTCTTGCTGCCACAATACTGCTTGCTGATGGCAGGCTAGATAGCTTTGTAACTAGGCTATGAAGGTTTTACTAAGTCCTAGATCAGATAGCACTTTGATAAGTATATCATGTCTGAACATGTCAAAGGCCTTTGATAGGTAAAGAAAGGTAGCAGATACAAATTTATCATTGTTTATATGGATGTTTACTGTATTGATGAAGGACATTAGGGCAGTGCTGGTACTATGAAAGGGGTGAAAGCCATGCTGAGTGTTCAACAGGAGTTTATGGGTATGCAAGCAGTCTATAATTTGGGACTATATGCATCTCTCCAGGATTTTTGCTATAGGGGATAGTATAGCTATTGGGCTGTAGTTGGTAAGTTCTGTAGAATGACCTCCCGTATGGAGTAGGATTATATGCAATATTTTCCAAATTTCAGGGACCATGGCTTCTGACAGGGATCTGTTAATAAGAATGGATATTGGTTAAGCAACAGTTTTGGCCGCTATTTGCAGGAATTCCCCTGGTGATTTGTTTGATGCCAATATTGTGGGCTTAAGTTTTTTGAGGTATTTTATTATCCTGTCTGTAGAGACAGGCTGGAATTGAAATGAGTTATTGTTGGTATATGTTGTGCAGGGTTCTAAGGGGGGTTGTTTTGATTGTTCTGTTGGTTAGCTGGGGTTAAAATGGTCTGGTAAAGAATGTGTTAAATTGTATGCTATACTCACTGAATTGTTTTCTAAGGTAGGGGAGGGAGTACCACTTTTGCCTGGTATGAGTATTTTGTCAATGGCTGTCCAGAACTCTTGCGGGTGGTGCTGATGCTTTATTTGTAGGCTGGAGTAATAGTTAATTTTGTCAAGTTTACTAGTTTTTTTAGCTTTATTCTGAAGTTCCTGATATTTTTGTTTTGCGGCTTAGGACTTGACAGTGTGCCAATGGTCCCAGGCTTTGTCTCTGGCTTTGAGAAGGGATTTGTTATCCTTAGTAAGCCAAGGTGTACCATTAGCTTTGATTCTGATGGTTCTGGGAGGGGTGTGTAGGTTTAGTATGTCTAGATGTACACCTGGGAATATGAGGCTGCTTTGCACATGGTGTTACAGGATACAGATCAATATGAACTTGTCTCAAAAAATGAGATCAATATAGCTCAAGCTAAAATAAATTATTTATTATATGACCATTTAATGCAGAATGCTATTAATGAGAAGTTATATAACTACTTATTAGTAAAAAAACCCAAGGTTGCCCAGATTTTTGGAATTCCAAAGACACATAAGAATTTGAACCCCCTTAAATTTAGACCTATAGTATCAGGAGGTGGAAGTGTCACAGAACCCTTAGCTAAATTTATCGACTTCTCCTTAAAACAACATGTAGAGAAAATTAAACATATATGTAAGGATTCGTGGGACTACCTAAAAGGAGTGGACCAGAGTTTATTCTTACCTGAGATGTTTATGGTCACTGTTGATGTAGTCAATTTATTCCCTAGTATTCCACACAAGATGGGCCTGGAGTGGTTAGGTACTTACTTATCTAATGAAGTCCAACTGGGGGCCAAGTTTACTAACTTAATTTTGGAATTTATGGACTTAGTTTTAGAAAATAACTTCATTCATTTTAAGGGGGAATTTTATCGTCAGAAAAAAGGTGTGGCAATGGGTGCCTCTTGTGCTTCCATGTACGCAAATCTGGTATTATACCAATGGGAAAAGAAATATATTTTTACTAGTACATGGTATCAGGACATTTTGTACTATAGGAGATTTCTGGATGACATCTCCTTTATGTGGATGGGAAACAAAGGAAGTTTAATGGAATTTATGGATTACATCAACATGACAACCACATTTTTTAGGTTTACCTATAAGATCAGTAAACATCAATTTGATTATTTAGACATTTCACTGGCTAAGGACTATTCAAATATGTGTTTTCAGTCTAAGATTTACAGGAAAAGCACTTTTTCAAATGCATTCCTACATTATCACAGTGGACATCCCTTCTATCAAAAGAAGGCGATAGTGAAGGGCCAACTAATTAGGGCTTCACGAATGTCCAGCACGGACAAACTCTTCAATGAGGAAGTTTCCATTTTAAAGAGATTCTTTAATGAGAAACAATATCCGGAAGCCCTGGTAGAAGCACTAGTTGTAGAAATTTCTGAGAAGAGGGCAAATAAATATCCCCCTTTATTGGGGTGGGGGTTAATGAGATGTTACCAAACCCTTCAAAAGACATTCCACAGTCAAAAAATAGTTTTATACATACTTTCTCTAACAACTCAGATCAGATCGAGAAGATTATCAAGAAATATTGGCCCATTCTCAGACTTCAGGAAGATCTTAAGGATTCTATGCCCAGTTTCCCCTCTTTTGTTAGGAAAAGGGGCAGGAATTTGAAAGAACTTTTAGAAATTAGGTTAGAGGATCCACAGAATCAGAATAGAAAGAAATTAGGCACTTATCCATGTGGGATGTGCAAGCTATGCTGAATTCGGGGTCCTTCTACCTTCCCTCTAGAAGATTTAAGTTCCACTCTAACAAACATTTTAATTGTGGATCTAAGGGGGTAGTCTATCTTGGATGCTGTGTTACATGCCATGGTTTTTACATTGGGAAAACTGAAAGGGTGTTTAGGAGAAGAGTTTATGAACACTTCAATGACATCAATACAAGGAAGGAAAGTAATGCCTTTTATAAACACTCTTTAACATGTAAGGACATGGACATAAAGTTCATGGTTTTGGAACAGGTACAACCGGATATAAGAGGTGGTAGTTGGGAGTCAAAATTAGAATACCGTGAGCTATATTGGCAGCTCCGTTTAGACGCTACTAGATACCCAGGTCTGAGCGACACCCTTAACGTTATTAGTGTTCTGAAATTGAGGCAAGCCCGTCTATAACACAGTTTGGCACAACATGACATTTATTGTTTTATTCACTTTTGAATTTACAAAATTTTATAATAAGATATATGGAATGTTATGTCATACACTTGAAACTTAGAAAAGAAATGTTTTACAATGCTATTCAGTAACTCTAGGTTTTAATTTGGAGTTTTGATTTTATCCCCGATGAAAAAAGGGGTCACTGCACTTATTTGTGATTATAAAAATATTTTGCAGAATTGTTTTTTGGCACATTTTAACAGTTTGATTTAATTTTATATTTAACATGGTATCCAGTTGCTGAGATTTTTTTAGAAAATGAATTTTTAATGATAATAAGAATGCATTTTAGAATTTCCTTATATGGTAATTTTCCTGTTGGGAAAGGTTCACAGGAAGTCATGTGATGATTGTGGAAGTATTTAATGTGAATGAACTTCCAGCAATGTTTTTTGCCTTGAAAAAGCTCGCAAGTGGTCGAGTGAAAGCGCTTGGAAGATATTGTGGATTTTTACTTTGCCTAGTTATATTAAAGGAGCTCATTGGAGATCTAGCAGCTGTTTGATTTCTTCATCTGCTTATTTTGAAAGCCTTTGTTTACGTGCTTCCGGGTCCTGTGGTGCCAAGTGGTTTTCATCCATGTCTAGAAAGGTGGTATTAAAGTATTTTCCTGCCTTGTTTAAGTCAAAGTGTTTTAGGTCAAAAATAAAACTGATGGGGTTAAAGTCCTTTTTGTTTCTAATGAGTTGGTAGACAGTTCCTTTGGCATGATGGTACCCTGTCTTAGTAGAAAGGTCGGTAAATGGTTACTTAGACCATCAGCAAGGCAACCTACATGAGAGGGGTGGACTGGTCTATTTGTTAGCATCCACTCTAGGACTGATTCTATGTTAGTTGCCTTGTCAATTCTGGTAGGTGTTTGGATGGTTTGTGTAAAACTGTGGAGGTTAATATGATTTGTTGTGTGAGAGTTACAGGTTAGCCAATCAATATTAAAATCCCCCAAGATAATGGTTTCATTTTGGTGGGACATACAGGACCAGTAGAGAAGGTTTTCCAGAGAGGATATATTGTTGTTACCAGGGGGTATATAGCACCCTATTATGTTTATTAGTTTTTTGGAGTTGAGGTAAAACCTATTTCTGTGTTGTCCACAAAGGGACATTTATGTTTAATGTCTGCATTGTGAGGTGATTTTTAAATAATATGGCAATGCTGCCACCTTTTTTGTCAATTCTATCCTTCCTTAGGATGTTGTATCCTGGAGGAATTATTTCATTATCATTGGTGTGAGGCTCAAGCCAAGTCTCAGTTATGACCACTATATCTGGAGTGTATAGTGAGAGACTAGCATGCAGATCAAGAATTTTATTTGAGACACTTCTAATGTTTATATTTAGTAAGAGTGGGTCATTTGCTTTCCTAGGGAGTTGAGTTAAGCTATTGGGGCAGTTAACAAGTAGACAGATGGGGAGGTTTGAAGTAGTAGCTGGTCCAGGGTTTGGATGTATATTTTAAGGAGATTTTGGGTTAGTGGGGGTGAGGTAGTGTCTTATATAAGTGTAGTCAGTGGGTGATGAAGTAAAAATACAGTAGGAGATAAGAAAGTAATTTGGACTGCTATTATGATGGAATGCAGCAGTGACAGCATAGTGGGAAGTTTCATGTAAGTGGCTATGGTAAGTAGGGAAATAGTTAATAGTATAATTAGAGAAGCAATGTGTAGTATTAGCATGTTGTTATAGTTTGTGTGAGCTGTATTACGTGACAATAGTTAAGTGTATGGGAAGTAGTTGTTAGTAATAAAGAGACTAATAGGTGGGTCTAATCCTGGGGAGGGGTTAAGGAAATTAGTCAGATGATAGGGTTAGTGTAATTGATTGGGTAATGAAGTGGTAGGGCATGGCTAGACTTAAATAAATTTGGTTGTAGTGGAGGGGTGTGGGAATTGGGGATGGGGTAGGGAAGCGAAGTAAGTTCAAGCATCCGAGGCTGAATGGAGTGGGGCTACACTGGCTGGGAGAAGAAAGCAAGGTAAAAATCATCAGTGGATAAAAAGTTTAGTAATGGGTGATGTGAAAGAAGCACTGACAGAGTTTAATTAGTGAGTCATTAAGGACAGAGTAGGAAAGAGAATGTTTAGAGAGTGTGATAGCTGTTAAAAAGTACTGAAGAGTGGTGTGTAAGAAACACAGGAAATATAATGTAAGAAAGAGAGGGTGTAATGCAGGTACTGGTGGGTTACAATCTACAGCACGATCCCTACAGAGAGGCAGAGTTGATATGGGTGATACACAAAGATTAAACTGTGATATTGTCTTTGTTTCTAAAAGTTAAATTCAGTGAGACCTACGGCTGTCCTTTATAGTCGATGACTGATGTCTCTGTGGGAGATAATGGAGCACTGTGTATCAGGCTGCTGGGCAGGGTTAAAGCAGGTTGAAATCCAGAGACCAGATAAGGCACAGCCAAGTTATTTCCCAACAACCAAAATCACTTTTCGTCCAGCTTTTCTTCTCTTTTTTTGCACTGTAATGCCTACATTTATTAATAGCAATACTTTACCAGTAAGAATGGCTTCTCAGTTTCTCAAACTGGTTGCAAGAAGAAAACACTCAAAAAAGCAAGCAGCCCCCCAGAACACCCCCAGAACCTGTTAAGTTA